>NC_084746.1:0-300000 GCF_033978785.1 Entelurus aequoreus
CACCATGACCGACCCCATTACCAGGGAGTGGTCCCCTGAGGTGGAGCAGGATCGGGGCCCGCGTGGACGGGTGACTCCGGTCCCTTTCCCGGTCTTGTCGCCTTCCTCTCCGGCTACCGAACCATCTGTGGCCCAGAGAGCAACGCGACCTCGCAAGCCGTGCAGCAGACCTGCCGACGACGCTATCGTCGAGGCACCTTTGGTCCGGCCGCAAGGGCCGCGATCGCGGGTCGGTGCTGAGATCGGGGTCCTCCCGGTGGTCTCCGACACGCCGCCTCGCCCGGCTCCACCTGTTGAACACAGTGCGTTGATTTTGATACATGGGGATGAGAATGTGCGGGGGACTCCTGACCAGCCAGAGACGGACCAACACTTACCTGAGCAGTCGGGGTCGCCCACACGGGATCAGTCTTCCCCGGACACGCCTCCACCCTGGTACCTACTCTACCCTGAGCGGTCACAGGAACCCCTCCCGGACCCGCCCATCCCGGACGCGCCTCCTCCGGACACGCCTCCTCCGGACGCGCCTCTTCCGGACACGCCTCTTCCGGACACGCCTCTTCCGGACACGCCCCTCCCGGACACGCCCCTCTTGGACCTACCCGTCCCGGATCCACTCCTCCCGGGCGTGTCCCTCCCGGAGACGTCCGTCCCAGACAGGCCTGTCCTGGGTCTGAGAACCCCAAGTTGGGCCCAACTGTTTTCTGGAAGCCAGAAAAAAACAAAAACAGTCACTTCGCCTTCACAGCCGACAGAAGACAATAGTACGGCGCAGGTTACCACGCCTACGAGTCCGAGCACTGCCAGAAAGCCCACGGTGCACATCAACTCGGATCGAAAAATGATGGATTGGCACCTGTCTGTCAGCAGGAAGGTCGTGGTGATCGGGGACTCTAACCTCAAGCACCTTCCAGCCTTTCGTCACCAGGACATCCAGATCGACAGCTACCCGGGGGCCAGATTTCTCCATGCAGAGGCCATCCTGAAAAAAACAGCAGTTAGTCCTGAGGTTGAGAAGGTGGTCTTAGCATTCGGTATCAATAATAGGGAACAAAAACCCAAGGTTACCACCTTCAAACAGCTCCGGAGGGCCCTTAAAGCGGCCAAAACGACCTTCCCTAATGCCGAAGTCTTCATCCCCCTCCTCAATTTCTCGGAATCCCTGCCCGAGGAACACAAGGACAACCTCCGGCTGATTAACAATTACATCCAAACCCGCCTCCAATTCTTCCCGGCACTCGCCGACGACGATTTTGAAACGGGGAGGGACAAGATCCATTGGACAAAGGACACAGCCAAGAACATGATGAGGCACTGGTATCACTGTTTAAACTTGACCTCCCCAAAAGCCCGACCTTTCGGGGGGGAAACATAAACACAAACAAAAACATCGTAAATTTATCAAAAAATGTCCTACTTACCTCATCGCAGCATTCCCTCCTCGACAAGGGCCTCAGTTTCGTCCCGTCCACCAGCCTCAGTCCAGAGTGGCACCATCAAGTAAAATTCGACCTGCAGGAATATCATAGAAGTGTCAAAACTGCGGTTTTCTATGAAAAGCAAGAGTCTCTTGGGCCGCGACCTTTCACCCCGAGGTCCGATTGGGAGCCCTCACCGGGACTGCTTCCTCCAGAGGTCCAAACGCTGGTCCTGGCGGACGAACACCCGTCGCTCCTATCGGGCTGCGCCCTCGCGGTCGCGCCCAACCTGACGCGGGACGAAACAGAGGCCCTGCATAGCCTGAAAAACAACAGGAACATAATTATTAAGCCGGCAGACAAGGGTAGCGCAGTGGTCATCATGGATAGGTCTCAATATGTCTGGGAGGGCACCAGACAATTGAGTGACACCACCTACTACCAACCATTGGCCACGCCCATTTACCCACAAACGATCCCTATGGTCGAAAACATAGTCAAAAATTTAATGAAAAAACGATTCATTAACCACAAACAAAAGACTTACCTCTTGGGCGAATCGGAGCCCCGCCCCCGTAGGTTCTACTTGCTCCCCAAGATCCACAAGGAACGACACAAGTGGAGCCGACCGTACGAGATACCCCCGGGCAGGCCCATTGTGTCCGACTGCGGCAGTGAAACCTACAGGACGGCGGCGTTTATAGATTACTTTTTGACCCCACTCTCCATTAAACACGAGAGTTATCTTAAGGACACATATGACTTTATTGACAAAATTAAAAATTTGATCATTCCCCAAGAGGCAGTCTTGTTTACCATTGATATTGATAGTTTGTACACGAATATTGACATTGACCAGGGCATCCAAGCCGTCAAAAACATTTTTTATAAATACCGAGATGTTAGCAGGCCCGAGAAGGAACTCCTCCAGCTTCTCGACATCAACCTCAGGAGGAACGACTTTGAGTTCAATGGCCGGTTCTTTCTACAGATCAAGGGCACGGCCATGGGCAAAAAGTTTGCTCCGGCCTATGCTAACATCTTCATGGCAGAATGGGAGACCTCTGCCCTTGCTGCCTGCGCAATCAGGCCCCTCCATTATTTCAGGTATTTGGATGATATCTGGGGGGTGTGGACTCATTCCATGGAGGAATTTGAGGGGTTCCGCCACACCCTGAATACCCACAACCCCAGTATCACCATTAAGTCCACCACCAGCCCCACGTCAGTGGACTTCCTGGACACTACCACCTTCAAGGGTCCGGATTTCACCTCCACTCACCATTTGGACATTAAGGTGTTTTTTAAAGAGACGGATACCCATGCCCTCCTCCACAAAACCAGCTTCCACCCCCGACACACCTACGCGGGATTGGTGAAGTCCCAGCTGCTGAGGTTCCACCGGATCTGCACCAGGCGGGAGGACTTTGTAACGGCCATGGGAGCCCTGTTCACGGCCCTGAGGAAGAGAGGGTATTCCAGATCCTTCCTCAGGAGACAGTTCAGGTGCTTCCTGGACCAGAAGAAGCCTCCCCCTGGTAAACACATGATCCCCCTCATTACAACCTTCTCGCCTGCGGCGGTACAGATTTCCAGAAGGGTCAAGGGTAACTTTTGTACCTTTGTGGAGAAAAGCGGCAAACTGAAGGACTATTATCTGGTCTCGGCCTACCGCAAAAATCCCAGCCTGGGTGATCTGCTTGTCAGGGCTCGGATCAGTTCCACCGGAGATCCGCCCTCGGCCCGGAGCAGCGCTCCCTTGCGGAACATCCCTTGGCTGGTCAATCGCCACAGCGGTAAGGTCTTCCGGCCGCTGTGCAGAGGAGACGGGCAGGTCAAAAATTGCGTGTATGTTATCCTCTGCCAGCGTTGCCGTGCTATGTATGTTGGTGAAACGGGTAACACCATCGCCACCCGTTTCCACCAACATAAATATAACATTGTCCGGCAGAAGAACACCACCACCTACCTTGTCCAACACTTTATCCGGCACGGGTGGGCTTCTGTCCGGGCGTGTGTGGTCCAAGCCAACTCCAGATGGAGTGCCGCCCAACGGAGGCGGGCGGAAGGCCTCTGGATCCACAGACTGGGTACTAGACACCCGGGGGGGCTCAATGAGACGTGAGTGCGAGCCCGCTGGGCCATAGACGGACCGTGCACACCCTTCTTATTCTTTTTTTTCGCTCTTTTCTATCGCCCCACCCCCACCCTTAGCCCTAACCCTAACCAACTCTCTTTCTCTATGCCTAACCCTAACCAACTCTTTTTCTTTATGCCTAACCCTAACCCTAACTCTAAACCTAACCCTAACCCTAACCCTAACCCCAACCCCAACCCTAACCCTAACCCTAACCCTAACCCTAACCCTAACCCTAACCCCTAACCCCTAACCCCTAACCCCTAACCCTAACCCTAACCCTAACCCTAACCCTAACCCTTTGCCTTGATGTGGAGGGTGTCAGCCCCGCCCCCTTCCTGCTCAAAACCTCCTCCATTCCTGAGACAGGCACATCTCCCTCACAGCGCTCGATGAGAGGACATCACGCTGCAGAGAAAACATGGAGAAGCCAAAGCCAGCCTGATGAGGCTTGACAAGCCGAAACGCGTCGCTGGAATCAGGTCCAACAATGTGTTTGACATCACATCTAATGCTTTTGTGATTTCTTTCTTGCAGGGTGCCCTGAGGGCCTACCGTTGGAGCTTGACGTTACCGGCACGGGCTGAAGCAGGACAGTGCATCCTTGCCCATCCCCATTCCCCTAACCCTAACCCAACAACACCTAACTTGGCCAGTGCCGCCAGTCCGTGCGCAGGTGTCTTGTCTCCTCGGTGGACCTGACGGGTGCCTTGTGGGTGAGTTATCCTTTTGCGGCAGGTGTGATGGGGGCAACAAGTCATAAACTTGAAAGACTTGTTTTAAACACATTGTAAATAGGAGTTTGAGGGAGATCAAGGCATATATCTTTTTGCCTTGATGTGGAGGGTGTCAGCCCCGCCCCCTTCCTGCTCAAAACCTCCTCCATTCCTGAGACAGGCACATCTCCCTCACAGCGCTCGATGAGAGGACATCACGCTGCAGAGAAAACATGGAGAAGCCAAAGCCAGCCTGATGAGGCTTGACAAGCCGAAACGCGTCGCTGGAATCAGGTCCAACAATGTGTTTGACATCACATCTAATGCTTTTGTGATTTCTTTCTTGCAGGGTGCCCTGAGGGCCTACCGTTGGAGCTTGACGTTACCGGCACGGGCTGAAGCAGGACAGTGCATCCTTGCCCATCCCCATTCCCCTAACCCTAACCCAACAACACCTAACTTGGCCAGTGCCGCCAGTCCGTGCGCAGGTGTCTTGTCTCCTCGGTGGACCTGACGGGTGCCTTGTGGGTGAGTTATCCTTTTGCGGCAGGTGTGATGGGGGCAACAAGTCATAAACTTGAAAGACTTGTTTTAAACACATTGTAAATAGGAGTTTGAGGGAGATCAAGGCATATATCTTTTTGCCTTGATGTGGAGGGTGTCAGCCCCGCCCCCTTCCTGCTCAAAACCTCCTCCATTCCTGAGACAGGCACATCTCCCTCACAGCGCTCGATGAGAGGACATCACGCTGCAGAGAAAACATGGAGAAGCCAAAGCCAGCCTGATGAGGCTTGACAAGCCGAAACGCGTCGCTGGAATCAGGTCCAACAATGTGTTTGACATCACATCTAATGCTTTTGTGATTTCTTTCTTGCAGGGTGCCCTGAGGGCCTACCGTTGGAGCTTGACGTTACCGGCACGGGCTGAAGCAGGACAGTGCATCCTTGCCCATCCCCATTCCCCTAACCCTAACCCAACAACACCTAACTTGGCCAGTGCCGCCAGTCCGTGCGCAGGTGTCTTGTCTCCTCGGTGGACCTGACGGGTGCCTTGTGGGTGAGTTATCCTTTTGCGGCAGGTGTGATGGGGGCAACAAGTCATAAACTTGAAAGACTTGTTTTAAACACATTGTAAATAGGAGTTTGAGGGAGATCAAGGCATATATCTTTTTGCCTTGATGTGGAGGGTGTCAGCCCCGCCCCCTTCCTGCTCAAAACCTCCTCCATTCCTGAGACAGGCACATCTCCCTCACAGCGCTCGATGAGAGGACATCACGCTGCAGAGAAAACATGGAGAAGCCAAAGCCAGCCTGATGAGGCTTGACAAGCCGAAACGCGTCGCTGGAATCAGGTCCAACAATGTGTTTGACATCACATCTAATGCTTTTGTGATTTCTTTCTTGCAGGGTGCCCTGAGGGCCTACCGTTGGAGCTTGACGTTACCGGCACGGGCTGAAGCAGGACAGTGCATCCTTGCCCATCCCCATTCCCCTAACCCTAACCCAACAACACCTAACTTGGCCAGTGCCGCCAGTCCGTGCGCAGGTGTCTTGTCTCCTCGGTGGACCTGACGGGTGCCTTGTGGGTGAGTTATCCTTTTGCGGCAGGTGTGATGGGGGCAACAAGTCATAAACTTGAAAGACTTGTTTTAAACACATTGTAAATAGGAGTTTGAGGGAGATCAAGGCATATATCTTTTTGCCTTGATGTGGAGGGTGTCAGCCCCGCCCCCTTCCTGCTCAAAACCTCCTCCATTCCTGAGACAGGCACATCTCCCTCACAGCGCTCGATGAGAGGACATCACGCTGCAGAGAAAACATGGAGAAGCCAAAGCCAGCCTGATGAGGCTTGACAAGCCGAAACGCGTCGCTGGAATCAGGTCCAACAATGTGTTTGACATCACATCTAATGCTTTTGTGATTTCTTTCTTGCAGGGTGCCCTGAGGGCCTACCGTTGGAGCTTGACGTTACCGGCACGGGCTGAAGCAGGACAGTGCATCCTTGCCCATCCCCATTCCCCTAACCCTAACCCAACAACACCTAACTTGGCCAGTGCCGCCAGTCCGTGCGCAGGTGTCTTGTCTCCTCGGTGGACCTGACGGGTGCCTTGTGGGTGAGTTATCCTTTTGCGGCAGGTGTGATGGGGGCAACAAGTCATAAACTTGAAAGACTTGTTTTAAACACATTGTAAATAGGAGTTTGAGGGAGATCAAGGCATATATCTTTTTGCCTTGATGTGGAGGGTGTCAGCCCCGCCCCCTTCCTGCTCAAAACCTCCTCCATTCCTGAGACAGGCACATCTCCCTCACAGCGCTCGATGAGAGGACATCACGCTGCAGAGAAAACATGGAGAAGCCAAAGCCAGCCTGATGAGGCTTGACAAGCCGAAACGCGTCGCTGGAATCAGGTCCAACAATGTGTTTGACATCACATCTAATGCTTTTGTGATTTCTTTCTTGCAGGGTGCCCTGAGGGCCTACCGTTGGAGCTTGACGTTACCGGCACGGGCTGAAGCAGGACAGTGCATCCTTGCCCATCCCCATTCCCCTAACCCTAACCCAACAACACCTAACTTGGCCAGTGCCGCCAGTCCGTGCGCAGGTGTCTTGTCTCCTCGGTGGACCTGACGGGTGCCTTGTGGGTGAGTTATCCTTTTGCGGCAGGTGTGATGGGGGCAACAAGTCATAAACTTGAAAGACTTGTTTTAAACACATTGTAAATAGGAGTTTGAGGGAGATCAAGGCATATATCTTTTTGCCTTGATGTGGAGGGTGTCAGCCCCGCCCCCTTCCTGCTCAAAACCTCCTCCATTCCTGAGACAGGCACATCTCCCTCACAGCGCTCGATGAGAGGACATCACGCTGCAGAGAAAACATGGAGAAGCCAAAGCCAGCCTGATGAGGCTTGACAAGCCGAAACGCGTCGCTGGAATCAGGTCCAACAATGTGTTTGACATCACATCTAATGCTTTTGTGATTTCTTTCTTGCAGGGTGCCCTGAGGGCCTACCGTTGGAGCTTGACGTTACCGGCACGGGCTGAAGCAGGACAGTGCATCCTTGCCCATCCCCATTCCCCTAACCCTAACCCAACAACACCTAACCCTAACCCTAACCCTAACCCTAACCCTAACCCCTAACCCTAACCCTAACCCTAACCCTAACCCTAACCCTAATAACACAGGAGTCAGAGCTGGATCAAAGCAAACATTTTAATACAGGTAACAAACACATTGATACTTACCTGGGTGTTTGTCCACTGTGTGACGCACACAATACGTCAAGATGACACGTCACACATGTAGGATTAATTTTTGATCAATATTTTTGAGAAGTCGCTGGCGACACTGCAGTGGAGAGCTTGAGCCCCGCCCCCTGCAGTATTCTCCTATAAATAGCTCCTCCTGCCAGAAGGCTCACTCCCTCCCCGGCGGTCGATGAGGGCACATCCTGCTGTAGAGAAATAGGGAAGATGAATTAGCCTCAGGAGACTAGGAGTGCTCCACCTACTGGGAATTAGAAGCGTCCCAGTAGGCATGAGGTAACAGAAAGCCAACCTGATGAGGCCTAGGGGGCCGAAACGCGTAGTTGGACAGCCACAATAGTTTCTGCGCTTGTGTTTGCCACCGCATTCTCATTCGGGGTCTCTGGGGAGTTTTGCGTTTGGCGTGGGCGTCGCCTGACGGGTTGTAGACGGACAGTGCACACCCTTTGCCCCTCCCCCTTACCCTAACCCTAACCCTAACCACAAACCTAACCCGCCAGTGCCTCCAACCCGTCTGTTGGGTGGCGCCCTGCCGTCCGTGGGCCCTCTGGGGACTTTGTTTGTGATGTGGTGGAGGGGTCAAACACATTAATAACACAGGAGTCAGAGCTGGATCAAAGCAAACATTTTAATACAGGTAACAAACACATTGATACTTACCTGGGTGTTTGTCCACTGTGTGACGCACACAATACGTCAAGATGACACGTCACACATGTAGGATTAATTTTTGATCAATATTTTTGAGAAGTCGCTGGCGACACTGCAGTGGAGAGCTTGAGCCCCGCCCCCTGCAGTATTCTCCTATAAATAGCTCCTCCTGCCAGAAGGCTCACTCCCTCCCCGGCGGTCGATGAGGGCACATCCTGCTGTAGAGAAATAGGGAAGATGAATTAGCCTCAGGAGACTAGGAGTGCTCCACCTACTGGGAATTAGAAGCGTCCCAGTAGGCATGAGGTAACAGAAAGCCAACCTGATGAGGCCTAGGGGGCCGAAACGCGTAGTTGGACAGCCACAATAGTTTCTGCGCTTGTGTTTGCCACCGCATTCTCATTCGGGGTCTCTGGGGAGTTTTGCGTTTGGCGTGGGCGTCGCCTGACGGGTTGTAGACGGACAGTGCACACCCTTTGCCCCTCCCCCTTACCCTAACCCTAACCCTAACCACAAACCTAACCCTAACCCTAACCCTAACCCTAACCCCTAACCCCTAACCCTAACCCTAACCCTAACCCTAACCCCCTAACCCTAACCCTAACCCTAACCCTAACCCCTAACCCTAACCCTAACCCCAACCCTAACCCTAACCCTAACCCTAACCCTAACCCTAACCCTAACCCCTAACCCTAACCCTAACCCTAACCCTAACCCTAACCCTAACCCGCCAGTGCCTCCAACCCGTCTGTTGGGTGGCGCCCTGCCGTCCGTGGGCCCTCTGGGGACTTTGTTTGTGATGTGGTGGAGGGGTCAAACACATTAATAACACAGGAGTCAGAGCTGGATCAAAGCAAACATTTTAATACAGGTAACAAACACATTGATACTTACCTGGGTGTTTGTCCACTGTGTGACGCACACAATACGTCAAGATGACACGTCACACATGTAGGATTAATTTTTGATCAATATTTTTGAGAAGTCGCTGGCGACACTGCAGTGGAGAGCTTGAGCCCCGCCCCCTGCAGTATTCTCCTATAAATAGCTCCTCCTGCCAGAAGGCTCACTCCCTCCCCGGCGGTCGATGAGGGCACATCCTGCTGTAGAGAAATAGGGAAGATGAATTAGCCTCAGGAGACTAGGAGTGCTCCACCTACTGGGAATTAGAAGCGTCCCAGTAGGCATGAGGTAACAGAAAGCCAACC
Organism: Entelurus aequoreus; assembly: GCF_033978785.1. NCBI lineage: Eukaryota > Metazoa > Chordata > Actinopteri > Syngnathiformes > Syngnathidae > Entelurus > Entelurus aequoreus. The sequence goes on from NC_084746.1 coordinate 9,392, forward strand.
TGATGAGGCCTAGGGGGCCGAAACGCGTAGTTGGACAGCCACAATAGTTTCTGCGCTTGTGTTTGCCACCGCATTCTCATTCGGGGTCTCTGGGGAGTTTTGCGTTTGGCGTGGGCGTCGCCTGACGGGTTGTAGACGGACAGTGCACACCCTTTGCCCCTCCCCCTTACCCTAACCCTAACCCTAACCACAAACCTAACCCGCCAGTGCCTCCAACCCGTCTGTTGGGTGGCGCCCTGCCGTCCGTGGGCCCTCTGGGGACTTTGTTTGTGATGTGGTGGAGGGGTCAAACACATTAATAACACAGGAGTCAGAGCTTGATCAAAGCAAACATTTTAATACAGGTAACAAACACATTGATACTTACCTGGGTGTTTGTCCACTGTGTGACGCACACAATACGTCAAGATGACACGTCACACATGTAGGATTAATTTTTGATCAATATTTTTGAGAAGTCGCTGGCGACACTGCAGTGGAGAGCTTGAGCCCCGCCCCCTGCAGTATTCTCCTATAAATAGCTCCTCCTGCCAGAAGGCTCACTCCCTCCCCGGCGGTCGATGAGGGCACATCCTGCTGTAGAGAAATAGGGAAGATGAATTAGCCTCAGGAGACTAGGAGTGCTCCACCTACTGGGAATTAGAAGCGTCCCAGTAGGCATGAGGTAACAGAAAGCCAACCTGATGAGGCCTAGGGGGCCGAAACGCGTAGTTGGACAGCCACAATAGTTTCTGCGCTTGTGTTTGCCACCGCATTCTCATTCGGGGTCTCTGGGGAGTTTTGCGTTTGGCGTGGGCGTCGCCTGACGGGTTGTAGACGGACAGTGCACACCCTTTGCCCCTCCCCCTTACCCTAACCCTAACCCTAACCACAAACCTAACCCTAACCCTAACCCTAACCCTAACCCTAACCCCTAACCCTAACCCTAACCCTAACCCTAACCCCTAACCCCTAACCCTAACCCTAACCCTAACCCTTTTCTATCGCCCCACCCCACCCTTAGCCCTAACCCTAACCAACTCTCTTTCTCTATGCCTAACCCTAACCAACTCTTTTTCTTTATGCCTAACCCTAACCCTAACTCTAAACCTAACCCTAACCCTAACCCTAACCCCAACCCCAACCCTAACCCGCCTGTGCCTCTGGTCCACTCACGGCCCGCGCTCTGCCTTGTGGGCCCACCTGGGCCATTTGTGTACACACAAACAACAAAAACAACATCATATTATTCCCACTTACCCTACTTACCTGCATTGTACAGCTACTTACCTGGGTATTCGGACATTCCGGCGCTGGGGGGGCCCCGGATGTCCCAGCACTCCTACGAGGACCTGCAAAAAAATACAAAAAACATCTTAAAAAATCACAAAAAAACCTCAAAAATTCACAAAAACACATTAAAAAACCTGAAAAACTTCCTAAAAACATTGTTGGACCTGTTCGGACTCCATAAAGGAGCCATACTTACCTTGGTCCACGGCTTGGTTCACTGTGCAACTAATAGTGAATTTTTCTAACCTTTTTTTTATATATAGTATAGTATATATCTGTATATGTGGACATAATTGTACATATATATATATATATATATATATATATATATATATATATATATATATATATATATATATATATATATATATATATATATATATAATTTTTTTTATTATTATATTTTATTATTGATCTTTATTTTAATTCACTATTATAAGCAATTCTATAGGGGTTAATTGTGCTTGGGGCCACACATTCCTGCAGTCACGTGGTTTATCAGTGGAGATTTTTGGCTTTGCAAAAATAATTCCTTATTTTCTGCCAGCCATGACTCCACCCCACCTCTCGCAGCCAATGGCCTCACTTGCCATCTAACCACCAGAGGAGCAACAGCTCACGAAATTGCACGAACAAGCCGATTTTCACACTCATTCAGTTAGACAAGTCTTACGCCTGAAGAAGGTACAGAGAGTACCGAAACGTTGCGAAACAAGACTTGCATTTATCACAAATTTACACTATTTTACCTCCTTTTCTCCCATTTTCCCTCTTTCCCTTTAATTTGGTGCCGTGGCGAGCTGGTCTCCCACGAAGCGAAAAGTCCGTTGACAATTCGCTTACTTACGTTCAGTTTTACAAGCCTAAGTTTCTTAGCTAGTTAGTTCAACCCCTTTCCTTGGGGATTTTTTATCGTTCTTCGCAGAACCGCCCTTAGTTGTTTGTTAATTTGTTTTTTTGTCGAGAGTGCTTCGCATTCTCGGCCATCTTGAGACATCCGGTCCGGGCGGAAGTGCGCCACACAGCGGGCGGAAGCTCGCCGGTTTTCTCTTGTTTCACTTTATATATATATATATTATTTCCCATACAATTTTAATTTCTATTCACCCTACTTACCTTAGTCCCTAATATAATTTTAGCCTACCCACCTTATTCTACTCACCAAAATAACGCATTTTCCAAAAAATGACGGCGTGGGAGGACGAGGAATGGCACCAGGTCCGTCCGCGCGGACGGAAACAGTGCCAGCAGCGCGAGATGGTTCCGCGTTCCCGATCCCCGCATCATAACGACCGCCATTACGGCCAAAACACACAATTTTCCGGCCGTTTTCAGCACCTCACATATGCTGAAGTGACTCGAGGTTGGCCTCATGATCACGATCATTGTTGCGGCGGCCATGGCCGCCCCCAAGGGGACACGCGTCGCCGTGATCATGACGCGCGGCACCGTGATCATGACGCGCGTCACCGTGATCATGACGCGCGTCACCGTGAGCATGACGCGCGTCACCGTGATCGCGACGCGCATCACCGTGATCGCGACGCGCGTGACCGTAATCATGGCGCGCGTGACCGTGATCGTGGCGCGCGTGACCGGGATCATGACGCGCGTGACCGGGATCATGACGCTCGTGACCGGGATCATGACGCGCGTGGCCGGGATCTTGACGCGCGTCGCCGGGATCATGACGCGCGTCACCGGGATCATAACGCGCGTGAGATACGAGACAGCGCCCCACAGTGGCGAAACAACGACACTGCACGCCAAAATAATAACACATTTTTCAGAGGCTTCCAACCGCAACATCCCAATTTTCCGGCAGATGACATGCCCCGCCAAAACAGGGGAAATTTCCACCCTACCCATGATAACCCTCCCTATCCCAGGGGGACTCATAGGGCAAATCATAGGGGTAACAAACAACACAAAACAGCACGGGGAAAACGCCGCAAAGAAAGAACAGCCAAGATTAACCAGGCACATCCCCCCAGGGCATCTTCTCCTGACAATCTGGACCCCGACTTTAGCTCCATAGCTAGAATTATGTACAACATCATTAAAGTGGTACATCATTTAAAAAACGTCAGCAAGGAACAACAACCACTTACCATCACGAGGATGGAACTTGCTTTGACGACGGGAATCAGACCAGCTGTTACCAACCCCGACACAGAAGACCGGATAAAGGGTAATGCAAAAAATTGGGCACATTCTACAATTATAATTCTTAGGGAACATTACCATAAAACACTGCAATCAGAAGCTGATAAACTGGGGGAATTTATTTCACACAATTGGGAAGCCCCATTCAAAGTGGCCTCGGCGTGGGCCAAGACACACCTAGGGCGCAGGCTGACGACTGAGACGCTCCAGCAGGCCCAGTCTCAGGTGGACTCGGTCTTGGTTGACACCCGGGCCGTTGAGGAGGTGTTGCCCCCAGCGCGGCGCCGACGTACCGAGCCTCGAGCGGACTCGGACTCGTTGGACAACCGCGTTGTCATGGAGGTGGTGCACCCCTCGCTGCCCCCGCCGGTCATTCTACCAACTGCCGCTGCACACGCCACGGTGTCCACCATGACCGACCCCATTACCAGGGAGTGGTCCCCTGAGGTGGAGCAGGATCGGGGCCCGCGTGGACGGGTGACTCCGGTCCCTTTCCCGGTCTTGTCGCCTTCCTCTCCGGCTACCGAACCATCTGTGGCCCAGAGAGCAACGCGACCTCGCAAGCCGTGCAGCAGACCTGCCGACGACGCTATCGTCGAGGCACCTTTGGTCCGGCCGCAAGGGCCGCGATCGCGGGTCGGTGCTGAGATCGGGGTCCTCCCGGTGGTCTCCGACACGCCGCCTCGCCCGGCTCCACCTGTTGAACACAGTGCGTTGATTTTGATACATGGGGATGAGAATGTGCGGGGGACTCCTGACCAGCCAGAGACGGACCAACACTTACCTGAGCAGTCGGGGTCGCCCACACGGGATCAGTCTTCCCCGGACACGCCTCCACCCTGGTACCTACTCTACCCTGAGCGGTCACAGGAACCCCTCCCGGACCCGCCCATCCCGGACGCGCCTCCTCCGGACACGCCTCCTCCGGACGCGCCTCTTCCGGACACGCCTCTTCCGGACACGCCTCTTCCGGACACGCCCCTCCCGGACACGCCCCTCTTGGACCTACCCGTCCCGGATCCACTCCTCCCGGGCGTGCCCCTCCCGGAGACGTCCGTCCCAGACAGGCCTGTCCTGGGTCTGAGAACCCCAAGTTGGGCCCAACTGTTTTCTGGAAGCCAGAAAAAAACAAAAACAGTCACTTCGCCTTCACAGCCGACAGAAGACAATAGTACGGCGCAGGTTACCACGCCTACGAGTCCGAGCACTGCCAGAAAGCCCACTGTGCACATCAACTCGGATCGAAAAATGATGGATTGGCACCTGTCTGTCAGCAGGAAGGTCGTGGTGATCGGGGACTCTAACCTCAAGCACCTTCCAGCCTTTCGTCACCAGGACATCCAGATCGACAGCTACCCGGGGGCCAGATTTCTCCATGCAGAGGCCATCCTGAAAAAAACAGCAGTTAGTCCTGAGGTTGAGAAGGTGGTCTTAGCATTCGGTATCAATAATAGGGAACAAAAACCCAAGGTTACCACCTTCAAACAGCTCCGGAGGGCCCTTAAAGCGGCCAAAACGACCTTCCCTAATGCCGAAGTCTTCATCCCCCTCCTCAATTTCTCGGAATCCCTGCCCGAGGAACACAAGGACAACCTCCGGCTGATTAACAATTACATCCAAACCCGCCTCCAATTCTTCCCGGCACTCGCCGACGACGATTTTGAAACGGGGAGGGACAAGATCCATTGGACAAAGGACACAGCCAAGAACATGATGAGGCACTGGTATCACTGTTTAAACTTGACCTCCCCAAAAGCCCGACCTTTCGGGGGGGAAACATAAACACAAACAAAAACATCGTAAATTTATCAAAAAATTTCCTACTTACCTCATCGCAGCATTCCCTCCTCGACAAGGGCCTCAGTTTCGTCCCGTCCACCAGCCTCAGTCCAGAGTGGCACCATCAAGTAAAATTCGACCTGCAGGAATATCATAGAAGTGTCAAAACTGCGGTTTTCTATGAAAAGCAAGAGTCTCTTGGGCCGCGACCTTTCACCCCGAGGTCCGATTGGGAGCCCTCACCGGGACTGCTTCCTCCAGAGGTCCAAACGCTGGTCCTGGCGGACGAACACCCGTCGCTCCTATCGGGCTGCGCCCTCGCGGTCGCGCCCAACCTGACGCGGGACGAAACAGAGGCCCTGCATAGCCTGAAAAACAACAGGAACATAATTATTAAGCCGGCAGACAAGGGTAGCGCAGTGGTCATCATGGATAGGTCTCAATATGTCTGGGAGGGCACCAGACAATTGAGTGATACCACCTACTACCAACCATTGGCCACGCCCATTTACCCACAAACGATCCCTATGGTCGAAAACATAGTCAAAAATTTAATGAAAAAACGATTCATTAACCACAAACAAAAGACTTACCTCTTGGGCGAATCGGAGCCCCGCCCCCGTAGGTTCTACTTGCTCCCCAAGATCCACAAGGAACGACACAAGTGGAGCCGACCGTACGAGATACCCCCGGGCAGGCCCATTGTGTCCGACTGCGGCAGTGAAACCTACAGGACGGCGGCGTTTATAGATTACTTTTTGACCCCACTCTCCATTAAACACGAGAGTTATCTTAAGGACACATATGACTTTATTGACAAAATTAAAAATTTGATCATTCCCCAAGAGGCAGTCTTGTTTACCATTGATATTGATAGTTTGTACACGAATATTGACATTGACCAGGGCATCCAAGCCGTCAAAAACATTTTTTATAAATACCGAGATGTTAGCAGGCCCGAGAAGGAACTCCTCCAGCTTCTCGACATCAACCTCAGGAGGAACGACTTTGAGTTCAATGGCCGGTTCTTTCTACAGATCAAGGGCACGGCCATGGGCAAAAAGTTTGCTCTGGCCTATGCTAACATCTTCATGGCAGAATGGGAGACCTCTGCCCTTGCTGCCTGCGCAATCAGGCCCCTCCATTATTTCAGGTATTTGGATGATATCTGGGGGGTGTGGACTCATTCCATGGAGGAATTTGAGGGGTTCCGCCACACCCTGAATACCCACAACCCCAGTATCACCATTAAGTCCACCACCAGCCCCACGTCAGTGGACTTCCTGGACACTACCACCTTCAAGGGTCCGGATTTCACCTCCACTCACCATTTGGACATTAAGGTGTTTTTTAAAGAGACGGATACCCATGCCCTCCTCCACAAAACCAGCTTCCACCCCCGACACACCTACGCGGGATTGGTGAAGTCCCAGCTGCTGAGGTTCCACCGGATCTGCACCAGGCGGGAGGACTTTGTAACGGCCATGGGAGCCCTGTTCACGGCCCTGAGGAAGAGAGGGTATTCCAGATCCTTCCTCAGGAGACAGTTCAGGTGCTTCCTGGACCAGAAGAAGCCTCCCCCTGGTAAACACATGATCCCCCTCATTACAACCTTCTCGCCTGCGGCGGTACAGGTTTCCAGAAGGGTCAAGGGTAACTTTTGTACCTTTGTGGAGAAAAGCGGCAAACTGAAGGACTATTATCTGGTCTCGGCCTACCGCAAAAATCCCAGCCTGGGTGATCTGCTTGTCAGGGCTCGGATCAGTTCCACCGGAGATCCGCCCTCGGCCCGGAGCAGCGCTCCCTTGCGGAACATCCCTTGGCTGGTCAATCGCCACAGCGGTAAGGTCTTCCGGCCGCTGTGCAGAGGAGACGGGCAGGTCAAAAATTGCGTGTATGTTATCCTCTGCCAGCGTTGCCGTGCTATGTATGTTGGTGAAACGGGTAACACCATCGCCACCCGTTTCCACCAACATAAATATAACATTGTCCGGCAGAAGAACACCACCACCTACCTTGTCCAACACTTTATCCGGCACGGGTGGGCTTCTGTCCGGGCGTGTGTGGTCCAAGCCAACTCCAGATGGAGTGCCGCCCAACGGAGGCGGGCGGAAGGCCTCTGGATCCACAGACTGGGTACTAGACACCCGGGGGGGCTCAATGAGGCGTGAGTGCGAGCCCGCTGGGCCATAGACGGACCGTGCACACCCTTCTTATTCTTTTTTTTCGCTCTTTTCTATCGCCCCACCCCCACCCTTAGCCCTAACCCTAACCAACTCTCTTTCTCTATGCCTAACCCTAACCAACTCTTTTTCTTTATGCCTAACCCTAACCCTAACTCTAAACCTAACCCTAACCCTAACCCCAACCCTAACCCTAACCCTACCCTAACCCTAACCCTAACCCTAACCTAACCCTAACCCTAACCCCTAACCCTAACCCTAACCCTTTTTTTCTTTAGACTATTTTCTGTGACTTATCTCACCTGATGAAGGTTTAATGCCGAAACGTTGCTAGGATTTGTCACAGTTGATATTTGCAAATAAATAGTACTATTTTTTCGAAATTTGAATTTTTCATTTTTCTATTTTACCTGCCCATTGACACATTGACTAAATACCTCCGCATTGCCTGCTTTATATTTTTAACAATGTTTGGGTTTTCGAAAAGTCAAAACCCTTCGTTCATGGCTTGTGTCAATAACACAAGCCATGCGGCGCCACCATTTTGGCTAACTGCCAGCGCCGATGAAGAAGGGCGCGGCCTCAACTCTGTGTCGCGCTCTGGCCAATCAGATCAAGATGGGCGTGGCCGAAACTCTGAGTCACGCCCCGGCCAAACAGCAGGCAATAACAATCAGAACGGAGATGGGCTCCAAGACAACAATTTCGGCCTCAAAATTAAATGCATGCAAAACATCATCACAGTTTTGCATCATTTGGAAAACATTAATAAGTCTGAACAGCCACAGACTATTTTTAAAATGGCAAATGCACTGGCCAATAGGATCAGGCCTGCATTAAACAATGCCGACACACAGGCTTGTATTGCTATTAATGCCAAAAATTGGGCAGAGGCTACAATGGACATTTTAAAGAAGCATTACGTAATATCATTACAAATTGTGAAGGACAAGCTGACTCCTGTAATTGGCTACAACGGGAGGTCCTCCTTTTTTATTGCTTCTAACTGGGCCAGAAAAAAGTTTGGCACAAAGATGACCTTTGACACCTTACAACTGGCGGAGAGCCAAATAGCTTCGCTGGTGGTGACACCCAAAGGCCACAACGCACGAGCTGTTCCACCAGGACGGAGCGATGGCGCCGGGGCGAAGACGCCTGTCTCTGCATCCCAGATTCCTCAGGCCATGGTGGAGATTGGCGGCGAGTTCCCTCCTCCTTCCTGCTTGGCGCCGGCTGTCCTGATGTCTCCGCAGTCCGACACACACGCAGAAGCTTCCTGCTCCGCTCCTGTGACGCAAGACGGCAGACGAAGGCGAGAATGCAGATGGCCCGTGAGTGACCCGAGACCCAGGAACATCGGACCCCGCGCGCCCCAGGTACAGAGTGCGACTTGTGGTGGACCCCCTCCCAACTGCAGGCGACCTGAGACGGAGAGGACGAGACGACTGAGCGCTGAACGCATCGTGCCTCCTGACCACAGCTCGCGCACACCCGTCGGTGTCCAGCCAGCCACAGAGGTCGGTGCGGTGACTTGGAGGTTCCCCACTGACGGGCTGACACGCTGGTTTCAAAGATGGACGGGCCTACCACACAATCCCCATATTTCGGGTTGGTGTCTTAATAAGGAGCAAATGGTCTAATTTTGTGGGTGTTGTCTGGTTTGACTCCTTCAGGGACTTCCGGGGGGTTCTGCGTCTGGCGGAGCCCAACTTGGCGGAGGGTTGATTGGACCGTGCATCCCCTTCCCAATTCTCTCTCTCTCTCTCTCTCTCTCTCTCTCTCTCTCTCTCTCTCTAACTCTCTCTCTCTCTCTAACTCTCTCTCTCTCTCTCTCAATTCAATTCAATTTCAATTCAAAGGGGCTTTATTGACATGGGAAACAAACGTTTACATTGCCAAAGCCAGCATTAAAACAATCAATCAAAACAATTAAAATGTATCAAACTTAAGCACCTATTGAAATTAAAAGTATGTACAATTAAAATATAGGTCTACTATACTAAAGATGTGTGTGAACAGAGCTGTGTCACATTACAGCTTTAAAAAATGTTAAGACTAATTTAAAATATAAGATTATAATAATAAAAAGTAATAAAATAAGGTAAACTATAGAGTTGTGCAAAACATTTAAATAAAGATGCATATGTATACATTCAAGTAAGGATCAAAACAATTAAAATGTATCAAACTTAAGCACCTATTGAAATTGAAATTAAAACTATGTACAATTAAAATATAGGTCTACTATACTAAAGAGCTGTGTGAACAGAGCTGTGTCACATTGCAACTTTAAAAATGTTAAGACTAATTAAAATATAACATTATAGTAATAAAATAAGATAAACTATAGAGTTGTGCAAAACGTTTAAATAAAGATGCATATATGTATACATTCAAGTAAAGATGGCTTAAAAATAGCAGCAGTTTTCCAAGTGTATTTGAACGTATATGCTCTGTTTGTGGGTAGATCTATGTACAGATGTCCGTATAGTACAAATAGTGCAGGAATAGTCTTTATGGTGGTTGTATTCCATTGGATGTCCTTTTCTTGTCGCAACGGCTCACGAATCTTGCTGCTGTGTTTGCACATTGCTTTACTTCCCCCAGTAGGTATGGGAGTTTGTCGTTAATTGTCATGTTTTCAAACTCTCTTTGGGTATTTGCCATTTGTGGGAAGTATATGTCTCTGATGTCTTGGTACAGTGGGCAGGTTGTTAGGAAGTGCAGTTCAGTTTCTACCGCACCCTGTGTGCATTGGTTGCACAGTCTGTCTTCTCTTGGGAGCCAGGTCTGCCTATGGCGGCCTTTCTCGATGGCTAGGCTGTGCTCACTGAGTCTGTACATAGTCAAGGATCTCCTTAGTTTTGGATCGGTCACAGTGCTCAGGTATTCTGCCAATGTGTATTCTCTGTGTAGGGCCAAATAGCATTCCAATTTGCTCTGGTTTTGGGTTGATTCTTTCCAATGTGTCAGATAGTTTTCTTTTTGTTTTCTTATAATTTGGTTTAGTCCAGTGTGGTTTCTGTCTGGTGGTTTTGCTTGTGTTTGTGAGCAGAGTCCCTGAACCAGCTGGCTGAGCGGGCATCTCTCTAGGGTCTCTCTGTAGGTGAGGGCTTTGTTATGGAGCGTGTCTGGGTCACTTTCTTTTAAGTGGTTATAAAATTTGACTGCTCTCTTTTGGATCTTGATTATTAGTGGGTATCTTCCTAATTCTGCTCTGCATGCATTATTTGGTGTTTTCCGTTGGGTGCGGAGAATGGATTTGCAAAATTCTGCATGCAGAGTCTCGATTTGGTGTTTGTCCCATTTTGCAAAATCTTGGTTAGCAAGAGGGCCCCAGACCTCGCAGCCGTACAGGGAAATGGGTTCTATGACGGAGTCTAATATTTTGAGCCAGATTTGAATAGGAATGTCTAGTTTGATGTTCCTTTTGATAGCGTAGAAAGCCCTTCTTGCCTTATCTCTCAGGTCGTTCACAGCTTGGTTGAAATTCCCTGTGGCACTGATGTTTAGGCCGAGATAGGTATAGTTTTTTGTGTATTCTAGGGCAGTTGTATCTAGGAGGAATTTGTGTTTGTGGTGATGGAGGCTGGGTCTTTTTTGGAATATCATAACTTTTGTCTTGGTTAGGTTGACTGTCAATGCCCAGGTCTTGGAAAATGTGTGTAGAAGATCAAGGTGCTGTTGTAGACCTTCTTTTGTTGGAGACAGCAGCACCAGATCGTCTGCAAACAGTAGGCATTTGGCTTCTGTGTCTACTAGGGGGATGCCAGGTGATGTAGCTTGTTCCAATGTTTTTGCCAATTCATTGATGTATATGTTGAAGAGGGTTGGACTCAAACTGCATCCCTGTCTAACCCCACGGCCTTGAGGAAAGAAGTCTGTATGTTTTTCACCAATCTTCACTGCACATTTGTTGTTGGTGTACATTGACTTTATGATGTCATATGTTTTCCCTCCGATGCCACTTTCTAGCAATTTGTATAGCAGACCCTCGTGCCAGATTGAGTCGAATGCTTTTTGGAAGTCAACAAAGCAGGAGTATATTTTGCTTTTGTTTTTGTTAATTTGGTTGTCAATTAGGGTGCTGAGGGTGAAAATGTGGTCTGTTGTACGGTGATTTGGTAGGAAGCCTATTTGTGATTTGCTCAGGGCATTATTGTTTGTAAGGAAATTTACAAGTCTGTGGTTGATGATCATACAGAAGATTTTACCGAGGTTGCTGTTGACACAGATCCCACGGTAATTATTGGGGTCAAATTTGTCTCCACTTTTGTGAAGCGGTATTATTAGTCCTTGGTTCCAAATATTGGGGAAGATCCCAGAGCTAAGGACAATGTTGAGGAGTTTTAGTATAGCCAATTGGAATTTGGAGTCTGTGAATTTGATCATTTCATTTAGGATACCATCAGCACCGCAGGCCTTCTTGGTTTTAAGTGATTTTATTTTGTCCTGTAGTTCTTGTATAGTAATTGGGGAGTCTAGCGGGTTCTGGTAGTTTTTTATTGTTGACTCTAGGCTTTGTAGTTTATGTTGTATGTGTTTTTGCTGTTCATTTTTTTGTATTGGGCTATAGAGATTGGAGAAGTGGTTTACCCATACATCTCCATTTTGGATGGGTAGGTCCTCATGTTTTTGTTTGTTTAGTTTGTTCCAGTTTTCCCAGAAGTTGTTTGTTTTTATGGATTCCTCTATATCATGTAGCTGGTTTCTAACATGTTGGTCCCTTTTTTTCCTGACTGTATTTTTATACTGTTTCAGGGTTTCGCCGTATTGGAGACGTGTGTTCTGGTTGTCTGGGTCTCTGTGTTTTTGGTTTGATAGGTTTCTTAAATTTTTTCTGAGATTTTTACAGTCATTATCATACCATTTGTCGTGGGTATTAATATTCTTCCTCATTTTTCTATTTGAGGCCTTTAGGTTGGATAGGGAGGCTGTAAGGTCAAATATATTATTGAGGCTTTCTACCGCCCCGTTTACGCTTTCACTGTTGCATTGGAAGTTCTTTTCCAGGTACTGGTCTAAACATGACTGGACCTTTTGTTGCTGGATAGCATTTTGGAATTCTTCTACACTACTTTCTTTCCATTTGTAGCATTTTTTAATAGTGTGTAGTTTGTTTGGTTTTAGTACTTCCTGGTTGGGTGTTGATCTGTTCAGGTATACAGTGGTTTTGCTGTGGTCTGACAGGGGTGTTAGCGGGCTGACTGTGAACGCTCTGAGAGACGCTAGGCTGAGGTCAGTGATAAAGTAATCTACTGTACTGTTACCTAGAGATGAGCTGTATGTATATCTACCATATGAGTCCCCTCGAAGCCTGCCGTTGACTATGTACAGTCCCAGTGAGCGACAGATCTGTAGGAGTTGTGAGCCATGTTTATTTGTTGCTTGGTCAAAGTTGTTTCTGGGGGGGCATGTTTGAGAGGGGATGTTTTCCCCTCCTGGTAGGTGTTTGTCTCCCTGTGTGCTGATAGTGTCGGGCTCTCGTCCTGTCCTGGCATTGAAGTCCCCACAAACTACAATGTGGCCACAGGCCTGGAAATTGTTTATTTCGTCCTCTAGGATGGAGAACATGTCCTCCTTAAAATATGGGGACTCAATTGGGGGGATGTAGGTGGCACACAGGAAGACATTTTTTTCGGTTGACGTAAGTTCCTTATTTATTTCTAACCAGATGAAAAAAGCTCCGGTTTTGATTAGCTTTATGGAGTGGGTTAGTTCTGATTTGTACCATATTAACATACCTCCCGAGTCTCTCCCTTGTTTTACCCCTGTTAGCTTGGTGGATGGTACCAGCAGCTCTCTGTAGTTTACAGGGCAGCCAGGAGGGCCATCTCCTCTGTGCCATGTCTCTTGTAGGACAATGATGTCTGTGTTTGAGATTTCTGTGGTAAAGTCCGGGTTCCTGCTCTTAATGCCAAGGGCAGTGGACCTCAGACCTTGTATATTCCAGCTTGAAATGGTGAAAGATTTGTATTCCATTATGAAGGTGTTATATTCCAGTGGATTTGGCCTGGACTATGATTGAATAGAGCTCGCTCATTATCTGCTGCACGGTCAGCTCACAGGGTGGGGATCCACCAGGTGTGGGGTTGGCTTGTGCATTTGTGTGGTATGGGGGGGTGGGCAGGAGGGGGTTGGCATGAGAGGAGAGGGCCTAGCCTGGGATCCCGCGGCCTGTGCATAGGTGTATAGCGTGGTCCTGGCCTGGGGTGCAGATCTGTGTGGGGCAGGGTGGGCTCTGGGTGCCGCAGGTCTTCTGGGTGTAGCTCTGGGTGGGGTGTCCGTCTCTCTGTTGCTCCTGTAGGATGAAGTCGGTCTGCGGTTGAGTGCGACGTCTTTCAGGGACTTTGCAAAATGAGGGACTACTGTTTTGAGGATGTGAACAGTGTCGTACATGCTGTTCTGGTCCAGGGTGGGGTGGGATGCCAGGTAGACGTTTTGCTTCATTGCACAGTCTCTGGAGATTTGTGCGTTGAGTCGTTGTATGAAGGCAGGGTGGTAGTCCCATCTGGGTAGCAGTGCAGAAATTACTATTTTTGCACTGGGGAATGTAGAGGTGGCTTTTTCTATCACTCCCTTGACAGATTTGGCCACGTCCTCTCCTGTCTGCGTCCTCAGGTTATTTGTGCCTGTGTGGATGATGATGTGAGTGGGGGATCCCAGCTGGTCCTCTGTCAGAAGCTCCATGGCACGATTGGTATTTTGGCATTTTATTTTTTTTACTCTGTGGTTAGGGAAGAGTCTCTTCTCGTCTACATATTTCCCATTGGAGTCCAAGAGGAGCACCACCTGTGGGCTTTCTCTTTCTTGAGATCTGGTGGAAGGTGTTGGTGCAGGGGTGTCTTGTGTTTGTGACTCCTGGCTGGTGGGGGGGGTTGGGGGTGTTGGAGATGGGATCTCTTGGTGTGTGGCTTGATGGTTGTCGTCTGGACCTTCTTTTGTTTCCATTCTTAACGCTTCCACCTCCTTTTTTAGTTTATTCATCTCTTCCCTGATTTGAAGTGTCTCCTGTCTTGACGCCTCCCCCTTGTCTTGGAGTTTTTTAATCTCTTGCTGGAGTGTTTTCACCACAGCCCAGAGAGCAGGTCCCTCTTCCTCTGCGTCTCTAAATCTGGGTGGGGGGGTTGACTTAATTAAGTGTTCCATCTGCACTTGCTTGAGCTCCCACTGTGAGAATTTCTCCTTCAACTCTCTCATCTCCCTGAGCCAGTTGGGCTCTGCAGTGAGGTGGTCTTCTGGGCTATTGTCCTGTTCTCCAGTGGGGGAATTGTCGCAATTGTCTCTTGAGAGGATTTGCATTCTCTCTCTGATTTTGCAGAAGTCTCTCTCAAAGGGACTTAAGTTGCCCTGGACCATCACTGTTCCTGTGTTGTAGAAGTGTACAGTCATTTGGTTCTCTTCTGTATTTATTTGTAGTTTATGTGAGTCCTTATTTCCCTTTTTGCTGGCAGATGGGTAGTGCTCTATTGTCGCCGCGTGCCATGCCATGTGGTCCTCAGTGTGGAAAATTAGGTTTGATTTGTGTCCTGTGCTATTGAAAGATATATATATATCTTCATATATCCATATTTTGTGTTACTTATTAATTTTCATAGTCATATTACATATAGCTAATGTTCCATATTGTACTCTTTGCTTTTCTTTTCATCCCATGACAAAGTGCTCGCACTTGGGCCGGCCTTGAAGTAGAAGGCAGAGAGGAGGAATTCCTCCTTCCTGTGCTTCCCAGGCCGACTCAAGATAAGAGACAATGAGCATGTGTTTGAGGTGAGACAAGTGAGGGCGGGGGGAGATACTGAAGAGGAGAGGGCTTTCCGGGAAGTTTTCAGATCAACTTGGGCTGCGCATTTGTATGTGTTGTTCGAGGCTGGTCTCATTATTGCCAAAGCTTTGACAATAAAATTACAAAATACCTATTCTGTGCTTGGTGGTACGTTTGAGTTCAGTTGATATGTCATTAAGGAGCTTGGGACTGACCAGCGTTTTACATCCCACTTGGAGGAACATCTGGTCAAACGCAACAATTTGGGGGCTTCGTCCGAGATGACACGCTGACAATTGGACCTTCTCTTGCAATCTTCTGGACAGACTCACATGGCCAAAACATAATTCAAGGTAAGCAGAACCTTTCTTTTTAGATAAAATCTGCATTAGGAGTCTGCCCAGAAGTCTGTAAGTTAAACACTGCTTTGTACCCCAGACACAGAATGGTGATTTTGATAGATTGATTGCATTTTTGCCGAGCCTGCCATTGCATTAAAATTGTAAATAAGTGGTCAACTCACGTCATTGTGTCTCGATTACCGTGACGGGCAGTTTCATTGACGAGTGAACTAATAGTTGGGTGTGGCTCACCCTGGGTAGTTGGTCGCCGCCTAAAAGAGTAACGGGTTGGATGCCCATCATATGGTACAGTAAATACTCCCCGGTTGTGAGATCCCTGTTGACATTTTTATGTGCACACAAATTAAGGATGGGTCGGAGGCCATTTGTAAAATACAATAAATACTCCCTGGTTGCGAGTTCCCTACGGCATTAACGTGTGCGTTAAAATTAAGAAACGTACGGGAGGAGGCCCTTCTGTACCATATGATAAATTCCACGGCTGGAGGCCATTTGTAATAAATACAATAAAGATTCCCCGGTTGTGAGGTCCCGGCGACACTTTAGTGTGCGCTAAAATTAAGGAAAAATAGACACAATGGCCAAGGAGTGTGACAGAAAAGAATGTGATGACGGCTGGGGAAAATGTGATGAATCATTACTGTTTAATAATCCATTGAATGCACTGTTGTCGACAATGGAATTAGCAGGTAAAGTTTAAAAAGAAAAAAAAAAGAAAAAAAAAAGAAAAGAGAACGTTCCTTGAAAGGGTTAAGAGGGAGTTTACAATACTCGAAAAGTTGTGAACTCAAACGTCTGGTAAAATAAAAAATAAAATAAAAAAAGTAACTGGAAGTTTTATGGTAAAGTGAAATGCAGAGAGAGTGCTTACGTGTGCGTGGGTGTGTGTGCGTAGGGCTGTAGGCACTTGCTTGTGTGTGCGTGAGTGCTTACACGTGCATGTGTGTGTGTGTGCGCTGGTGAAAATGGTCAAGAGAAAAAAAAGAGCAGGGTTGGTGCTCGAGAATTTAAGAGTTTAGCGTATGATAAAAGTAAACGGGGATTACGTGGAAAAACGAAATGCAGCAAAAGAAGCGATGATTAATGAGACAAATAGGACAGACTAGACTGATTGGTGTTTTGCCTGCCGCGCATGCGCAAGACAATTCAAACGACCCGCCCAGACTTTGACTAGGCCACCGCCTCCTACTCCAGTGAGAAGGAGAGAGAGAGAAAAAGAGAGCAGGTGAAGGAAGATTGAGGGTGAAGAGGATGGTTTGAGAAAATATGGGAAAAGGATGTTTATAACCTTACGTTATGTGAATGGTTTCTAGGAGAACAGAAAATAGAAACATTGTGTGAAGTGTAAGGAAGAGATGGATACAGGATGTTGTTTGTAAAGGAAAACGAAAGTGAAGAAAAGATGAGAAAGTGACAAATGAAGGTATTCGTAAATGGTATGCTGTTGATTGTGGTTAGCTGCAAGTTTGTTTATTTGTTTGTTTGTTTAGTTGTTTGAGTGAAATGGGAAGAAATCAATAGGAGACTTTAGAAGCATTTTGTATCGTTGTGTTTCCACACAAGATGGCAAAAATACAGAACAACAAGTAGGATTAATGGCTGAATCTTCGACCTCACCGATAACACCATACATTACAAACATAGCTACTGCTATGCGCAGGCTCTTTCCTCAAGATGAGGATGATAAGGCTAATGACAGAGCAGCAAGGAAGCAACTCCTTAATTTACAGATCGCTGAAAATAAAAGGTTAAAAGAACCAAAAGGTCAAAGATCAGCTAGGATATATTCAGCAGTGGGTGACCTTGCTTTTGAGTTCCAACAGGTGGAGGAAAGAATCCTCAACAGACGTGCGACCAGACGGTTGGACTCGGGTGGTGGACAACACAATGCTTCAAAGCCAGTCCGGGGTGGAAACTGTTTCGGCTGTGACCAGCCTGGTCACTGGAGTCGTGAACATTTTCGAACGGGAAAGGTTCCGTAGTGCCAACAAACGAACACAAAAGCGTGGCAAAGGACGCCCACCGCAGGAGCCCCAGCAGGAGATACAGACTGGCCCCCTGCTGGACATGAGTGTCAACAACAATGTTATCAGTTCGTGATTGACACTGGCGCCACCCATTCGATTCTGAATGCAGAGGTACCAAAGAAACTGTGTGCTTCCTCTTTAAAGGTCGAAGGCTTCGCTGGGGTCACAAGGTTACCTGTCACCAAACCACTTCCGGTTCAGATTGCTGGACCTCCTTTACAGACTGTACCCTGACATTCAAATCGCACAGAAGGAACCTTCCTGGTGTTACCTGACGGCTCAACCACCCAGCTGCGACACCACTACCAAGGCTCCTACCACAGCCTGAAACAACAGGAATGGCTGACATCCAACTGCTCTAACAGTGAAAACCCTGACTGGCTGAGATGCTTCCGTGTGTTCTGCCACCCGACTCGCAATATGTTATGATCACCAGTTAGACACTCATACCAGGAGACCTTTGACTCCTTTGTATATTTATATATGTTGGAACTCATGGTGTGGTTGCTCATGTTGACCTATCTTTGAAACAACTAGCATGGTATAAGATGGACACAATTGTGTCCCACATTGTTCCCTTGCTCTCTGTCTCGCCTACAAAACCAAAGAACTTAGGTGCAATGATAAGACACGGCGTAGCTGCCAAACATTACACCGACACCCAAATACCACATTTTCAATTGTTTAGGTTTAGCACATAGTTGTGTTAAACACATAACTATGGGCTGCACTTTAGACACCTGTAGGCTACGAGGAGCTAGCAGCTACACAACAGCTGAGCTAAAACGACACATTACACATTTAAGCATATCAAATAATTATAGTTGCTCATTACATACACAAAGTTGCCATGGCAGAAGTCTGATAGAAAGTATTCAGTAACAAACGTGTCCGCATCATTCGACTTTCTACAACATGAGCTTGACTTAATCAATTATTGGGGCCACCAGGTGTGGTAAAATTTCAAAATACTATTGCTAAAGCATCCACCATAAGGGTAGTATTTTTCTTGTATTTGTGACAATATAAATATGAGCATATGTTGTTACTTTCACCATATTGAATAAGTTACATAAAAGTTAGGGTTTAGTTGAGTTTGAGTTATTTGTGATATTGCTAAGGGGTCCCCTACCCTAACAACACCCCCCAGTGGACCACAGAGGCTAAAGAGACTATCATTGACCTCAAACATGACTTGTCCTCCGCTACTTGGCTATTAGTTGACCTTTTTCTTAGATGTTTCTGAAAGTGATAGTATGACTAACACAGTCCTTTTTTCAGAAACAGAAGGGGGTGAGTGAGGGTGGATACAGACTCCTTGGAACAAAATCGACAATCATCCGACTCTGACACATTCCATAGTTTTAACATTTTTCCCGTGGGTAAGAAGTTATAACTAATTTTAATTTGAAAATAACGATTTTACACATCGATAGTACTTTAGTAAATCAAATTTAGAATATGGAGGAGGTGAGTGTGAACCATGTATAGTCTTTGATTTCACTGATATGATCAATACGGTACAAGGGAAAAGGTACGTACTGACTTGTGTTGACAATCACAGTGGTTGGCCAGAAGCAACAACAGCCTCAAAAGAGGATGCAAAATCAGTAATTAAATGGCTTGTTAATGACCTAATTCCCCGACATGGTTTCCCCAAAAAGATTAGGTCAGACAACGGCACCCATTTCAAAAATACTCACCTAGCCTTGGTCGAAAAGGCTCTCGGACTAGAACACAGGTTTGGTTCGGTGTACCATCCTCAGTCCCAAGGTAAGGTCGAGAGGATGGACCAGAACATTAAAAACTAATTGGCTAAAATCTGTGCACAGACCAAATTTAATTGGATTGACATGTTGCAATTAGCGTTAATGATCATTCGAAGGTCCGTGAATAAAACTGTTTTACCGCCCTTTGAGTTTTTTCACCCTATGAGCTGCATACAGGTCAGCCCAGGACCAGCAGCCGCCATGGAAGGAGGACTCAGCGTAAAACCAAAATGGTATTTTACACAAAAAATGCAGAATTTGTGTGCCAGTTCTTCTGTACAGATACGAGGATGACAGCCCGCCACTCCAGATTCCCTTCCGGCCGCTGAGAGGGTCAAGATCTAGGTCATCAAACGCAAGTGGACGGAGCCCAGGTGGACTGGTCCCTTCAAGGTCGTGGAACGGACGTCTCACGCCCTTCGACTAGCTGGTAAAGGGGACACCTGGTACCACCTTTCCCTCTACACTCCTGCTGAAGAACCTGACAGATCACCAGCGGATGTCATTGCTGACATAGCCACATCATCTGCCCCACTCGACCCCCTAGCAGTGCCTTTTGAGCCTGAGGCAGCTGAAGAAGAACGGGAGCAGAAAACGACTCATTTTTAGTGTGTGTGTTAACGAAGTAACACACATAAGGGGTGACCGTGCTAGTAACCTCTCCCCCTCTAGGTCATAGAAGAGCGAGGCTTTAATTACACACACATAATCCTACAGCCCAGAAGACGACGCTGAGAGAGAGATTTTCTACCTATATTACTCTTTTTAACTTATATATTGTATATCCTTATTTGAGACCAGCCTTTATACTCGAAGTTATCCAATTTCTCTTGCTTGTTTTCAGCATAACTATCTGTGTCGTTATATTAAGTGAAAAGTTTGATGTTTATCCCCGTTTCGTTACCTGAATTACTCTGATTTTGATAGACGAAAAGCAGGATGTTACGCCCAGAAGTATTTCCTGACGGATTGGTGTTTAGGCTTGTTCTACTGTTCTTGTGCCTCAGTCCTTCCTTCCCGACGACAGTGACTGACAAGTGTCTTAGAACATACGGCGGACTTGAAATAGACTGGGTTAGGGGGGATAGCAAGACTTATTTTTTGACCTGTGCAGTGTGATTAATTACGGGGGACACAATAGCTATTACCGTGGTAATAACCTCTATATTTGTGACGACTCAACCCTGAACCATTGGTGTCGGATGCAGACAACATACTCTGGTAAGTGGTGCCCATCGTCCCTTTTATGTTGTTTTGGGGGTTGACCTGACTGGTACAGACTCTAAAGGAATTATTAAAATTAATGTCCTTGAGAGGGCGTTAACTACCTCTACACCCTCTGTAGCACCTAAAGTACCACCCCACCTTGGTGGTGTTTCAAAGGCTCTTACATCTGTGCGTGCTAATGACATCACCACCGAAGGCCTGGTAACTTTGACCTTAGGAGCGGGTACAGGTAAACCTGTGGCTCAGGTGGATGCCAAAACCTGGGTAACTGTGTTGCTTGTTCCGCTGGACGTCCTTTTCCCCACACTTACCCCACCCTGGTTCTGGGCTTGCTATGTCACTGAAGGGGGTCAAGCATAGTGGTGACTTTCAGGGACTGTTAGTTTCCTTCCCTGACAATGACGACATTGACGTTGACTCCCTCCTTCTCTCTCCCATGTAACTATGGTTTGATTGTTTATCGATAGCCTGCTCGAAAACCAAAACAGCACCTACTTTAATGTAGGGCGTGCTTTAGAGGTGTTGCTCTCGTAGGAGAGATCTTTTGGATAAGATCTGAAGGGGGAATTGAAAGATATATATATATCTTCATATATCCATATTTTGTGTTACTTATTAATTTTCATAGTCATATTACATATAGCTAATGTTCCATATTGTACTCTTTGCTTTTCTTTTCATCCCATGACAAAGTGCTCGCACTTGGGCCGGCCTTGAAGTAGAAGGCAGAGAGGAGGAATTCCTCCTTCCTGTGCTTCCCAGGCCGACTCAAGATAAGAGACAATGAGCATGTGTTTGAGGTGAGACAAGTGAGGGCGGGGGGAGATACTGAAGAGGAGAGGGCTTTCCGGGAAGTTTTCAGATCAACTTGGGCTGCGCATTTGTATGTGTTGTTCGAGGCTGGTCTCATTATTGCCAAAGCTTTGACAATAAAATTACAAAATACCTATTCTGTGCTTGGTGGTACGTTTGAGTTCAGTTGATATGTCATTAAGGAGCTTGGGACTGACCAGCGTTTTACATCCCACTTGGAGGAACATCTGGTCAAACGCAACACTATCAAAGTCTGCAAATAGTGTATTTGGCCTGGTTTTTAGGTAATCATCTTTGAAATTCTTTCTGTCTGGTTGGCATTTTAGATCGTCTGGGTACGGCACTTTGAGGGGCTTTGTGTGATTTGGGGCCGCATTTGCATGTGAAGAGGCGAGGCTGCACGTCTGCATTGTTGAGGTTCAAGTACTTCACACCTCTCTTTTGCTGGGGTTATAGGCAGATAGTTTTACAGACTATTTACTGTCCTGGTGTAGATGTTTTAACTAAAATGACAATGTTGTTCAGTTTTATGGTTATTGAGTTATGGCGTAGACCTTTCTCAGGCCTATCTCAGTCCAGTGTTACTTACTCAGGTTTTAACCTCAGTGAAGAGCTGGTGAAGAATTAATCCAAGAATTAGTCCGTGAGTCTGTCCCTTCGGTCCTTTCAGGTAAATTTTTGGTAATTTTATCCCAAAAACAAGCCTTAATTCCAGATTCCGGATGTGTGGTGTGAAAAATATAAAGTTGGTATAATCCTCTTTAGATCCTTGTAGAGATATCCAGGTTATTCCACTTTGAATGTTGTTTTTTCAGTTTTTGCCTGAGTTTTCCCAGGAGCTCAGAAAAACACGTCTTGTCACCTTAGACTTATCTCACCCATCTCTCTCTCTCTCTCTCACCCCCAAAAACCTACCCCTAACCCTAGTCCCCCGATTGGTCACATTTGTTCCCCGGGACACTAAAAAAGAAACCACATGGGGAGCCTTTGGTCCCAGGTACTCCACACCTGTCTATTTCAGATTGTGTCCAGTTGGTAGAGGATGTTACCCGCTCCTCCCCCCGTAGACCCACTAGACATATGGGCTCTCAGAGGAGGATGATGGATTGGAAGTTGTCGGCCACCAAGAAGTACTTGATGATCGGCGACTGCAATCTCTCTCATCTTCCTCCTTTTTATATCGACGACCTTCAGATCGATAGTTACCCGGACGCCAATTTTCGACACGCGGAGGCCATCCTGCGCAAAACCATAATTGCTGTCCCGGTGGAAGTGTTGGTACTTTCCTTTGGGATCCATCATCGTGAGCAGAAAGTGAAGGAGACTGCTATTAAGCAGCTCCAAGGGGCACTCAGGGCAGCCGCGCTTACCTTCCCACGGGCCCGAGTGCTAATCCCCCTGATCCCACTGGACTCAGGACACTGCCAAGTTGATGCTCAAGCACTGGCTTGAGTTTTTAAACTTGGCATCCCCATAATCCCGTTGGTTCGGGGGGGTAATAAGAACGTGATAAATTTGGCCCGTAATTTCACGCCAACCCCGTCACACATCTCCCTCCTTAATAAGGGCCTCAACTTTATTCCTTCCACTAATCTCAGTAGCGACTGGCATCATCAACTTCAATTTGACCTCCAACGCTACCATAGACGTGTCAAACTTGAGGTGTATTATGAGAATCAAGATTCTCCAGGACCCACACCTTTCACAGCCCGCTCCGGCTGGGAGCCCTCACCTGGACTTATGCCTCCGGAATTCCAAGCTATGGTCCGGTCCGATGGGCTTTCCGTGTCCGGTTCGGGCTGCGCACCTGCGGTCGCTCCCAATTTGACACGGGAAGAAGTTGAGGCCCTTCAAAATCTAAAAAGAAACAAGCACATTGTCATCAAACCAGCTGACAAGGGGAGTGCTGTTGTCATTTTTGACAGGTCACAATATATATGGGAGGGTTCCCGGCAGTTGAGTGACATGACGTATTACAAACCACTGCCGGAACCAATTTATCCCCAGACCATCCCCATGGTAGGCAAGATTCTGGATAATCTTCGCCTCAAAAAATTTATAAATTTCAAACAACAGAGGTATCTCATGGGGGAGCGTGATCCTCGCCCCCGCAGGTTTTACATGCTCCCTAAAATTCACAAGGAGCCAGACAAGTGGAGCAAGCCCCACGAGATCCCTCCGGGCCGCCCCATTGTGTCTGACTGCGGCAGCGAGACGTACAGAACGGCAGAGTTTATCGACCATTTTTTAACTCCGCTCTCCGTTCTGCACGACAGCTACCTCAGAGATACCTATGATTTTATAGATAAAATCAAGAGTGTGAACATTCCCCCAGATGCCATCCTGTTCACCATAGACATTGACAGCCTGTATACAAACCTCGACATCGATGAGGGTATTCGGGCTGTCCAAAATGTCTTCTACAAGTACCGCGACGTCAGCAGGCCCGAGAAGGAGATCCTACAGCTCCTTGAAATTAATTTGAGGAGAAACGACTTTGAGTTTGACGGTCGTTTCTACCTCCAAATTAAGGGCACTGCCATGGGCAAGAAATTTGCACCGGCGTATGCCAACATTTTTATGGCAGAGTGGGAGACCTCTGCTTTGGCCGCCTGCCCAAAACGTCCCCTTTATTATTTCCGGTACCTGGATGACATCTGGGGTGTTTGGACGCATTCCAGTGAGGAGTTCAGCGTGTTTTTGAACACGCTTAACACTCACAACAAAAATATCACCATCAAGTCGACCATTAGCAGTACTTCTGTCGACTTTTTGGACACCACTACATTCAAGGGTCCCGACTTTGCTATTACGCAACACTTGGACATCCGGGTGTTCTTCAAGGAGACCGACACCCATGCGCTCCTTTACAGAAGCAGCTTCCACCCCACGCATACCTTTGCGGGGTTGGTGAAATCCCAATTATTGAGGTTTCATCGTATCTGCACCAGACGGGAGGACTTCCTGGGGGCCTCGAGGACCCTCTTTTCTGCTCTGATGAGGAGGGGCTATTCCAGGTCCTTCCTCAGACGGCAGTTGAGGGGCTTCTTGGACCCTAGGGGACCTCCCCCTGGGACAGACATGATTCCTCTGATCACCACCTACTCTCCTTCGGCTGCGCGGGCCGCCTGGAAGGTCAAAAACCACTTCCGGGTCTTTGTGGAGAGTAGTGGGAGGCTGCCTGGTCGCTATGTGGTGCCGGCCTACCGCAAGAACCCCAACTTGAATGATCAGTTGGTCAGGGCCAGGGTCTGCTCATTGAGAGACCCGCCCTCCACCAAGAGGGACGCCCTTGTCCGCCACTCACAATGGTTGGTGAACCCCCATAACCGCAAGGTTTTCCAGCCGTTGTGCCGTGGCGGCCGACACACACAGAACTGTGTGTATGTCATTCGTTGTCAGCAATGTGGGTGTATGTACGTGGGCGAGACGGGCAATACCTTAGCCAGGAGATTCGCCCAGCACAAATACAACATTGTTAGACAAAAAAATACCAACACTCACCTGGTTCAGCATTTCCTCCTGCACGGATGGTCTTCCGTCCGGGTGACTGTCGTAGAGACGGATCCTAAATGGAGCCTCGCCCAACGTCACAGGGCAGAGCTCCTGTGGATCTCCAAATTGGGCACCAGACATCCGGGGGGCCTAAATGAGATGTAAGTGTCAGTCCGTTGGATTGTAGACGGACAGTGCACATCCCCTTCTCCTAACCCTAACCCCTCCCCCAACCCTAACCCTAACCCTAACCCCTCCCCCAACCCCAACCCTAACCCTAACCCTAACCATAAACCTAATCAGCCAGTGCCTCCAATCCTCTTACGGCTCTCGCTTTTCCTCATTTGGACCCCTTGGACCTGACACCTGTTTATCAGAACAGAAGTAGACACGTATTCAACAACGTCTAAAAACACTCACCGGAGCATGGTGTCACATACACACACACACATACATTCAGAGCATCACATTTGGAGGTTACAGGGAACATCCTCTGCTCACTCTCCTCAATACTGAAGCCCTAGGTTACAAATACAAGGTGCTTTTGTATTATTTCACCCTGAATGTCCTTGTGTTTGTTTATTGTTTATAAATTATATTATATTATATAATTTATATCATATTATATTGTATTATATCATACATTATATATCAATAACAATGTTTATCTCTTCATGTTATTGTTCTAGCAGACAAGTTTGTGCAATAGCATCCTTGGGCTTCAGTGGGTCTAATTGTTATTGTCATTGTTCTTCACTTGTGTTTGGGTCAAAACTTCTATTTTGAAGGCCAACTTGTGTATGACGTGGACCCCACCCCTTTATTCGAATGTTTTACGGCTATTGACACCTTACGACTACACTACCTCTTGCAAACGGCAAGGTTAAAAGGCTGACCTTAGCCTACCTGTCGTGCTAACCTGCTAACTCTTTACAAACGAGTCAGGCCTGATGAAGGTATTCTACCGAAACGTTGCCATCTGACTCGTTTCATGTAAATATACTTCTTTTCTACTTTTCATATTTTTTATACACATTGTAGTATTTTTTCTCTGTTTGTTTACTTACCTAGTCCAGCTGGCCTGGGCGAGGAGCGACGCTTTCGTTCCCCTAGTCGCTATTTTCTGTAAATAAACAGCCTATTTTTGATACTACATGTGCTATGATTATTCACGATATATTCCGGTGGCTTATTAGCGCGATGTTTAGCATATTTTTGCAACCAAAGACATCGGTTGCTTGCTAAATGCTATCAGCCATAGACCGGAAGTGCTCCCTTTGACCCCGGCGGAAGTCCCGCCCACGAGCACTCCGTTCTTCTTTTTATACAAAAAGAACGGATAAAGACAATTTTTGTTTTTACAAAGCGAACACATCTTTGTTTCGCAAACCATTTTCACCATCATCTACACCAGCGGCATTAAAATTAAAATTCTAAATAATGTCACGATGTACGATGGTGCACGGCTTCCTGTTTGGTCGGGGCGAAGGCGCGGACCGGGACAGCAGGCTGCGCCTCCAGAGTGGCCTACTTATCAAGAGGACCATTATGATGACCATCAGGATTATTATGATTATGAGGATAATTTTCCTGAGCCGTACGAGCAGCAGCCCCCAATGACTTATGCGGATGTGGTACGGGGATACCTCAATTCCCTTCCCGTTCGCCCCTACCCGCAGACACGCCGCCATTTTGAAGACGGATTCCAAGAGGAGCGCGCCAGCCCCCCCAGTGGAATGATGGGTGGAACACACGCCCAGCACAAAATAACAGAGACTTTGTGCCTTCAAGACATCACTCTCCTGAACATTTGAGACCATATTTTTCACCTCCAAGACGTCCCCGCAATCCTCCTCGTCCACTCGGGAGGCGCCAGGACTCTTCCAGGAGGGAGGGGCCGCGTCAATATTCCAGCAGAGACAGGGACTTTGTACCTTCAAGGCAATATTTCTTACCTGAATATTCACCTCAAAGACGTCCCCGCGTTCCTCCCCGTCCCAAGAAGAAGGGCAAAAAGGGCAAGAAGCAACAGAACGCTTCTCGGAAGAAGGCACCCCCGGACAATTCCCCAATTTCCATGGAGGGGAATTTAAAAGCCCAGTGTTTTTATAACATTGTTAAAATCACACATCACCTTATCAATGTTACTAAAGACACCTACCCCCAATCCATAATAAAAATGCGTGAGACGCTGGCCACTATGATTAAACCAGCGGTCACCAACATTGATATTGAGGTTTTGATCAGGGCCAATGCCAATACTTGGGCATCAACAACTGTCGAAATTTTAAGAGAACATTACAATGACACTCTGGAAAAAGAATTGGGCAAGATAACCAATTTTATTCACGAGAATTGGAGACCCGCTTTTGAGCTGGCTGTTACATGGGCAAAAAAACACTTGGGGAAAAGATTGTTGGGGGACACCCTCAAGCAGGCCGAGGCCCTCATTGTCGCAGCCTTTGCCGACCCCTCTGTCAACGCTGGGGGGGCACGCCCGGCCCAGCCCTTACCAGTCCAGACTGCCACCCCGGCACCGGAGGTGGTACACCCGGCCCGGTCTATACCGGTCCAGACTACCACCCTGGTATCGGTGGATACCCTCACTGACCCTATGGGCCGGGTTGGGGCCCCTGACGTGGTACGGGCAAGAAGCCCTCCAGCTCAGATAGTCACTCGGGTTTCGGTGGCTACCATCACCGACGCTGTCGCCCCAGATTGGTCTCCCGAGGTGGACCGTCCAGCAATCCCTCCAGTACGGATGGCCCCCATCTTCCTTCCTCGCCGGCCGCCGACTCCTGCAGTGGCGGAACCTCCCAAGGAGCAGAGGACCACGCGCCGAGCTCCGGACAGCAGGCCCGCCGAAGACATCATCGGTGAGGGTCTCCCGACCCGTCCCATTCCTGCACGCCGCAGGCTACTTCCTCTGGGATCACCTGCAAGACAAGACACACAGGATACCCCCACTCAGACCGAGGACGACGATGACTCACCACGTGGGTCCACAGTCTCCGGGCAAAACAACACCCAGGATACCCCCACTCAGACCCAGGACGACGATTACTCACCAAGTGGGTTCACAGTCTCCGGGGAAAGTAAAACCCAGGAGACCCCCACTCAGACCGAGTACTACGGTTACTCACCAATGGGGCCCACGCTTCATTCGCCCCTCCTTATTGACCTTCAGGACCAGGAACAGGGACAGGATCTTTCTCCGATGTTGTCCCCAATCATCTCTCCTGTCGCCGCCGCCACCCCCGTCTCTTCCCCGCTCCAGCCTCATACGGAAGATGAGACGACATTACAAGGTGAATTTTCACCACAGGGGCCCACACTTTCCGGGACCCCTAGGGTGGACTGTGAAGACTCACCTTCATACCTTTTGCGGGAGACGCTCCCTGGGGAGATGGTTCCTCAGGAGTCCCCCGATTGGTCACATTTATTCCCCGGGGAACTAAAAAAGAAACCACATGGGGGGCCTTTGGTCCCAGGTACTCCACAACTGTCCATTTCAGATTGTGTCGAGTTGGTAGAGGATGTTACCCGCTCCTCCCCCCGTAGACCCACTAGACATATGGGCTCTCAGAGGAGGATGATGGATTGGAAGTTGTCGGCCACCAAGAAGTACTTGATGATCGGCGACTGCAATCTCTCTCATCTTCCTGCCTTTTATATCGACGACCTTCAGATCGATAGTTACCCGGACGCCAATTTCCGACACGCGGAGGCCATCCTGCGCAGGACCGTAATTGCTGCCCCAGTTGAGGTGTTGGTATTATCCTTTGGGATCCATCACCGTGGGCAGAAGGTTAAGGAGACTGCTATTAAGCAGCTCCAGGGGGCACTCAGGGCAGCCGTGCTCACCTTCCCACAGGCCAGAGTGTTAATCCCCCTGATAAACTATTCAGCAGCTCTGCCCGTTGAGCAAAAAAACAACCTTGGGCTGCTGAATAGTATTATCAGTAACCATTATGCCCACATCCCGGCTCTCGACAGCCTGGACTTTGAGACCCAACCTGACCTGGTCCACTGGACGCAGGCCACGGCCAAGTTGATGCTCAAGCACTGGCTTGAGTTTTTAAACTTGGCATCCCCATAATACCGACTGCTCGGGGGGGTAATAATAACGTGATAAATTTGGCCCACAATTTCACGCCAACCCCTTCACAAATTTCCCTCCTCAATAAGGGCCTCAACTTTATTCCTTCCATTAATCTCAGTAGCGACTGGCATCATCAACTTCAATTTGACCTCCAGCGCTACCATAGACGTGTCAAACTTGAGGTGTATTATGAGAACCAAGATTCTCTCGGACCCACACCTTTCACAGCCCGCTCCGGCTGGGAGCCCTCACCTGGACTCATGCCTCCGGAATTCCAGGCTATGGTCCGGTCGGATGGGCTGGCCATGTCCGGTTCGGGTTGCGCACCTGCGGTCGCTCCCAATTTGACACACGGAGAAGTTGAGGCCCTTCATAGTCTAAAAAGAAATAAGCACATTGTCATCAAACCAGCTGACAAGGGGAGTGCTGTTGTCATTTTTGACAGGTCACAATATATATGGGAGGGTTCCCGGCAGTTGAGTGACATGACTTATTACAAACCACTGCCGGAACCAATTTATCCCCAGACCATCCCCATGGTAGGCAAGACTCTGGACAATCTTCACCTCAAAAAATTTATAAATTTCAAACAACAGAGGTATCTTATGGGGGAGCGTGAGTTTTCCTGTATATTTTTGCAGTGATACTTACCTGTACATATTTTGCAGTGTTTTTCTTATCTGTATATATTTTGCAGTGACTTATTTGTTTAGTTTAGTGTGTGGTGTGATTATTATCTTATTTTGGACTGATTTTCCCACACCTGGCTTCTTCCTCGGCTGTCTGACGAGCGGACTTAATGACTGCAGGTGTGAGCTTTAGCCCCGCCACCTGCAGAGCTCCAGTAAAATCCTCCCCCTCCCACAGCTCCATTTGGAAAAAGGCTCCAGCGGATGAGGTGGCCATCTTGCTGGAGACCTCAAATGTGGAAGCTTTACATGCCTGAAGAGGCCAAATAGGCCGAAACGCGTCGCATGTTTACAAAAAATTAAGAAATTGGTTGATGTGTCTGACACCACTCTCGGCGTTGTTCGATTGGGGTCCCCTGGGGGGGTGTGCTCTGGGTGTGGGGTCACTCTGGCAGACTGTTGACGGACAGTGCATATTCCCATTTCCCTCCCCCAAACCCTAACCCTAACCCCCCAACACCTAACCCTAACCCTAACCCTGCCTTTCGTGCGCCCCCCCGGGGGCTCTGTTTGGCGACGTTGGTGTGTGGTGCTTGACAATGTGCAGACCCACTAAGCATTATAAGGGTCAGAGGTCACAGACATGGATAATCGTATCTTGATTTTGTTTGAAGTTATTTATACTTCTTTATTTGTGTGTGCTGTGATTTACTTACTTACCTGTGTGCAGTGCTTTTGGAGTCCAGCTGGCCTGGATCACTTTTATCTTTACTTACCTTTGGAGTGATTATTTTTTGGTGTTATTTTGCACCAAATACTTTTCCATGTCTGTGGAGTGTGATCATTGCAGCTGTGAGCAATCGCCACCTGCAAACACTCGGAGCGATTCATTGCAGCTGAGGGCAAGAGCCACGCCCCCTGCTAGCTCTTTAAAACCTCTTCTTGCATTCGCGGCTCATTTTACCTCCAGCAGTTGAGGGGACAACTGATCTAGGAGAAGTAATGAAGCCAAAGTTTTTAAAGTTTCACACCTGATGAGGCCAGACAGGCCGAAACGTACGTCGTGTGATTTTTAGAACTTGACTGTGTTGACGCCACACTCGGCGGTTGTCGTTCGGGGTCCTTGGGGGGTGTGCGTCTGGTGGGGGCGTCACTCTGGCGGATTGTTGATTGGACCGTGCCATCCTATTTCCCGTCCCATTTCCCTAACCCTAACCATAACCCTAACCATCCCGTGGCTGGTCAATCGCCACAGCGGTAAGGTCTCTAACCCCAACCCCAACCCTAACCCTAACACTCTAGAAGAGTGGAGGAATTCCCTTATGTCCCTCCCCGTATGCCCACTAGACACGATAACTCAAAAAGAAAAAATATAGATTGGAAGTTGTCGGTCAGCGAGAAGCACTTGATTATCGGCGACTCCAATCTGGGTCGCATACCAACCTTCGACGAGCAAAATTTACAAATCGATAGCTTCCCTGGGGCCACCTTCCGCCACGCGGAGGCCCTCCTAGCTAGGACCACAGCCGCGGGAGACATGGTGCTGGACCAGGTTGACGTGGTAGTACTAGCTTTTGGGATCAACAATCGTGGTCAGATGGTTAAGGAGACTACTATCAAGCAGCTCCAAGGGGCACTCAGGGCAGCCAGGAACACCTTCCCAAATGCCCGGGTGCTAATCCTCCTGATCAATTATTCAGCTTCTCTGCCCGTGGAGCAGAAAACCAATCTTGAGAATCTGAATAGTTATATCAGGAACCATTATGATCACATCCCGGCCTTCAACAGCCAGGCATTTGAGACCCGAGAAGACCTGATCCATTGGACGCAGGACACGGCCGAGCTAATGCTTGTACATTGGCTTAATTATTTAAACTAGGAATCCCAATGCTCCCGAACACTCGGGGGGCAATAAGAACGTGGTAAATTTGGCCCAAAAATTCACGCCAACCCCCTCACAAATCTCCCTTCTCAATAAGGGCCTCAACTTTATTCCTTCTACTAATCTTAGTAGTGACTGGCATCATCAACTTCAATTTGACCTCCAGCGCTACCATAGACGTGTCAAACTGGCCATGTATTATGAGAAACAAGAGACTCTCAGACCCACACCTTTTACAGCCCGCTCCTGCTGGGAGCCCTCACCTGGACTTTTGCCTCCGGAATTCCAGGCGATGGTCCGGGCTGATGGGCTCACAGTGTCCGGCTCGGGCTGCGCACCTGCGGTCGCCCCCAATTTGACATGCGAAGAAGTAGAGGCCCTTTATAGTCTAAAAAGAAACAAACACATTGTGATCAAACCAGCTGACAAGGGGAGCGCTGTTGTCATTTTTGACAGATCGCAATATATATGGGAGGGCTCTCGACAGTTGGGTGATAGTACTTATTACAAACCCCTGCCGGAACCAATTTATCACCAAACCATCCCCATGGTAGAAAAGATTCTCGATAATCTTTTACTCAAAAAATTGATCAATTTGAAACAAAAAAGGTATCTCTTGGGGGAACCGGATCCTCTCCCCCGCAGGTTTTACATGCTCCCCAAAATACACAAGGAGCCAGAAAAATGGAGTAAGCCCCACGAGATCCCTCCGGGCCGACCCATTGTGTCTGACTGCGGCAGCGAGACGTACAGAACGGCAGAGTACATCGACCATTTTTTAACGCCCCTCTCCGTTCGACACGAAAGCTACCTCAGGGATACCTATGATTTCATTGATAAAATCAAGTATGTGCGCATTCCCCCAGATGCCATCCTATTTACCATTGACATTGACAGCCTGTATACAAACATTGACATCAGTGAGGGTGTCCAGGCTGTCAAAAATGTCTTCTACAGGTACCGTGACGTCACCAGGCCTGGAAAGGAGCTCTTGCAGCTCCTTGAAATTAATTTGAGGAGAAACAAACACATTGTCATCAAACCAGCTGACAAGGGGAGTGCTGTTGTCATTTTTGGCAGGTCACAATACATATGGGAGGGTTCTCGGCAGTTGAGTGATATGACTTATTATAAACCACTGCCGGAACCAATTTATCCCCAAACCATCCCCATGGTAGGTAAGATTCTTGATAATCTTCGCCTTAAAAAATGTATCAATTTCAAACAACAAAGGTATCTCATGGGGGAGCGGGATCCTCGCCCCCGCAGGTTTTACATGCTCCCTAAAATCCATAAGGAGCCAGACAAATGGAGCAAGCCCCACGAGATCCCTCCGGGCCGCCCCATTGTGTCTGACTGCGGCAGCGAGACGTACAGAACGGCAGAGTTCATCGACCATTTTTTAACGCCGCTCTCCGTTCTGCACGATAGCTACCTCAGAGATACCTATGATTTTATTGACAAAATCAAGAATGTGTGAATTCCCCCAGATGCCATTTTGTTCACCATCGACATTGACAGCCTGTATACAAACATTGACGAGGGTATTCAGGCTGTCAAAAATGTCTTTCACAGGTACCGTGACGTCAGCAGGCCCGAGAAGGAGCTCTTGCAGCTCCTTGAAATTAATTTGAGGAGAAACAACTTTGAGTTTGATAGTCGTTTCTACCTCCAGATTAAGGGCACTGCTATGTGCAAGAAATTTGCACCGGCGTATGCCAACATTTTTATGGCAGAGTGGGAGACCTCTGCTTTGGCCGCCTGCCCAAAACGTCCTCTTTATTATTTCCGGTACCTGGATGACATCTGGGGTGTCTGGACCCATTCCAGTGAGGAGTTCAGCGTGTTTTTGAACACGCTGAACACTCACAATAAAAATATTACCATCAAGTCGACCACGAGCAGTACTTCTGTCGACTTTTTGGACACCACGACATTCAAGGGTCCTGACTTTGCTAACACGCAACACTTGGACATCAGGGTGTTCTTCAAGGAGACCGACACCCATGGGCTCCTCTACAAAAGCAGCTTCCACCCCAAGCACCCTTTGCGGGGTTGGTGAAATCCCAATTATTGAGGTTTCATCGTATCTGCACCAGACGAGAGGACTTCTGAGTGGCCTCGATGACCCTCTTTTCTGTCCTGAAGGGGAGGGGCTATTCCAGGTCCTTCCTCAGACGGCAGTTTAAGGTCTTCTTGGACCCGAAGGGACCTCCCCCTGTGACAGACATGATTCCTCTGATCACCACCTACTCTACCTCGGCCGTGCGGGTCGCTAGGAAGGTCAAAGACCACTTCCGGACCTTTGTGGAGAGTAGTGGGAGGCTGCCGGGGCACTATGTGGTGCCGGCCTACCGTAAGAACCCCAACTTGAATGATCAGTTGGTCAAGGCCAGGGTCAGCTCATTGAGAGACCCGCACTCCACTAAGAGGGACGCCCTTGTCCGCCACTCACAATGGTTGGTGAACCCCCATAACCGCAAGGTTTTCCAGCCATTGTGCCTTGGCGGCCGACACACACAGAACTGTGTGTACGTCATTCGGTGTCAACAATGTGGGGAAATGTACGTGGGCGAGACGGGCAATACCTTAGCCAGGAGATTTGCCCAGCACAAGTACAACATTGTTAGACAAAAAAATACCAACACTCACCTGGTTCAACATTTTCTCCTGCACGGGTGGTCTTCCGTCCGGGCGACTGTCGTAGAGACGGATCCCAAAAGGAGCCTCACCCACCACCACAGGGCGGAGCTCCTTTGGATCACCAAATTGGGCAAGACATCCGGGGGGCCTAAATGAGGTGCGAGTGGGAGCCTGTTGGATTGTTGGACAGTGCACATTCCCTTTTTACTTTCCTTCTTTATTTTCCTTATATCCCCCAAACCCCCTCTTCCCTAACCCTAACCATTCCTTTCTCCATACCTAAAACCTACCCCTCACCTAACCCTAACCCATCTGGATGTCTTTATTTATTTATGAAATACTTACCTTTATTTGTTTGCAGTGCCTTACTTAATTATGAGTGGAGTGTCAAACCCAGCTGGCCTGGATGATTAATACCCGTTTTTGTTTGCAGTGATTTACTTGCTTTGAGATGTGTGTGCAGTGATTACTTTTTCAACACCAGATATCCCTTGGTGATCAGTGGAGCGAACTAATGACTGCAGGTGTGAGCGATAGCCCCGCCCCCTGCAGCGCTCAAATAAAATCCTCCTCCTTCCATGTGCTCCATTTGGGCTCCAGCTAATGGGTTAGGGCTAGGGCTAGGGCATTATGCTGTTGAGCAAAATGTTGAAGCTTTGCATGCCTGATGAGGCCGGAAAGGCCGAAACGTGTTTGGTTTATGTGTCTGACACCACTTCCGACGATGTTCGATCGGGGTTCTTGGGGGGGGTGCGCTTGGTGGGGTGTCACTCTGGCAGACTGATGATTGGACAGTGCTTATCCCCTTTCCCCTTCCCCCAACCCTAAACCTACCCCCCACCACCTAACCCTAACCCTATTTGCCAAAAATGGATTTGCAACAAAAGATTGATTTGAAAATATTATGCAGTTAAAAATGGATATGCATAAAAAATAATAGTAAAAAAAATGCATAAAAAGAAAACATTTTATTGCAAATACATTTTTTGTGTGCCAATCTTTTTTTTTTTTGGTTACGACTCAACTCATTGTCCGGTTCTTATGCATTTTTTTCCTAATATTTTTTATGCATATCCATTTTTAACTGCATATTATTTGCAAATCAATCTTTTGTTTGCTATTTTTTTTGTGTTGCAAATCCATTTTTGGCAAAGAATTCCTCCTGCAACAACACACCCTCAGTAGGGTAAAACTCGCCTGTCTCACCACGGTCTACACCCATCTCACATCCCTCTTATATTAGTGGGCCAACAATCCCACGCTTGGCCAATTGTGCCACAAAAACATCACAAACACGTGTTGACATTTGGGACTGAAGGAGCATTAGATTGTCAAATGGCAGAAGAGTGAGGGGAAGTCACGTCCAAGTACGGCACGATACGATTGGACGAGACCAATTGCCCTAATTGTGTTTTTATCAGAAAATCCAGATGTCCATTCGGATACATCGTGGTTGTCTACTATACTATGCACCATATATTCACAACAAAATCACGATTCTTGATCATCTCAATTGTAAACTGATTCATACTTTAAAAAATTGATAAATAATCAATTAAAAAAAAGTATATTTATATATATTTTTTCTTTAAAGACGTTTTTAGGCCATTGGTTTTTCTAACCTGTAATCTGAAAAAGTTGAATTAGACCAAACAATACTTTGTGAGTATTGGTGTGAATGGAGAATCAAATTGTTCCCAGCAGACACAAGACATTGAAACAATGTTGAAAACTTTTTGAATTAAGTCCTGATGTTGAGCAACTCAAAGTCAACGTTGAAACAAAGTGCTTTTTGACGACGTTTAATCAATGTCAGGTTGTGACGTTGATTTGACCATTGAATTATGGTCATTTTTCAACCAATATTCTACAACACAAATACAACGTTGAAACAACATACTTTTGGACAACATTTATTCAATGTAGGGTCCTGACATTGATTTGACCATTGAATTATGGTCAATTTTCAACCAATATTCTACACCACAAATACAAAGTTGAAGCAACATGCTTTTTAACGACGTTTTCTCCACGTCAGGTTGTGACGTTGATTTGAACATTGAAATTTGGTCATTTCCCAACCAAAAATGTTGTTTTAATTTACAAATACAACTATTTTGCTACGTTGCTCCAAAGTCACTTTTAAAGGACACGTACGTATAATCAACATTGAGAGAAGGAAGTAAGGTCCTGTTCAAACACCGCAAAACACTGGACTGGAAACAAGGACAGTCCAAAACTGACAAATGGGAGACACTGGACTGGAAGGAAATGTAACCAATCTACTCTGTCAAAGGTTTTTTCAATCCACAGAGCACATACATACAGTTGTGCTCATAAGTTTACATACCCTGGGAGAATTTTTTTAGAACCTTTATTTAACCAGATAAGAAATCCATTGAGATCAAGATCTCTTTCACAAGGGTGACCTGGCCAAGAGGTCAACAGCACATGTCACAGAGCAGTTTCCAAAAAAATAATACGTTAAGACATACATTTTAAAATACATAAGAGAACTATAAAACAAAGATTTACACCTTTTAAAAACACAGGCACTGTGCAAACGTCTCTCGCTGTCTGTCCCTCAGGACAGAACGGAAGGCTCCAAATGGAAGTAGTTTCGTCTGCAATGCATTCCATGCCATAGGGGCAGCAATGCCAAAAGCTCTTTTGCCAAATTCAGTCCGTACATGAGGAACAGTTACAACATACAAATTGTTAGAACGTAATGCGTAAGAGCTGCTTTTTCTTTGTAACAGAGTACACAAGTATGGAGGTATTAAACCTAAAAGAGCCTTATAAATGATAGTCAGCCAATGTGTGTATCTGCGTGCACTCAATGAAGATAAGTCTGACTTCATATACAGTTGACAATGGTGGGTGAGACTACGACAGCCAGTAACAAGTCTTAGTGCTGAATGAAAAACAGTGTCCAAGGACTGGAGGCATTTAGAGGAAGTACTAAAATAAAGCATGTCTCCATAATCAATTACAGGCAAGATAGTTGCTGTCACCAATTTCTTTCTGACTTTAAGAGAGAAGCAGTTTTTATTTCTAAAAAAGAAACCAAGCTTTACCCTAAGCTTAGAGACCAAGTTGTTAATATGGGCTTTAAATGAAAGCTCCTGATCAAGAGTAAAATCCAAGTACTTGTCATTTAAGACCTGCTCTATATTGTTTCCATTTGATGTTACGATATTTTGAATATTTTCCAGTAGCACCCTTGAATGAGAGAAAACCATTACCTTGCTTTTATCTGTATTTAAAACCAATTTAAGATCAAATAAGCGAGCCTGGATGACATCAAAAGCAGCTTGTAAAAACTCAAAAGCCTGAGTGATGGAGGTTGAACAGCAATAAATAATGGTGTCGTCTGCATAAAAATGGTACATTGCATTTGACAAATTATTGCAAAGATTATTTAAGTAGATAGAAAATAAAATGGGCCCCAGCACTGAGCCTTGTGGAACTCCTTTGGTAATGTCAAGTAATGAAGAGGTGGTCCCAGCCACCTGTACACCTTGTGTTCTGCTGGAAAGATAGTCTGTGAACCAAGCAGCTGCATTTTTAGATAATCCAACGTGATGAAGGGCTTGAATGAACAGACTGTGGTCTACGGTGTCAAATGCTTTTGACAAATCAATAAATAGGGCGACACAATATTTATTGCCGTCTACAGCCTCGATTAAATCATTGAGGACCTTAAGAGCAGCTGTAATTGTGATATGCTGTTTTCTAAAACCAGATTGAAATGGAGATAAAATATTGTTTGATTCTAAAAAATCCTCTAGCTGGTTACTGATGATCTTCTCAAACAATTTTGCTAAAATGCATTATTTAGAAATTGGTCTGTAATTATTTATATTTGTGGGTTCACCCCCTTTTAGCAGGGGAAGAACAAAGGCCGATGAATGTATGATATGATATGTATGATTTCTTGGCCATTCTTCAGAGAATATTAATGATAACACAAAAACCTTTCTTCCACTCATGCTTAATGGTTGTGTGAAGCTATTTATTGGCAAACAACTGTGTTTACTCTTTTTAAATCAAAATGACAAAAGAAAGTACCCAAATGACCATGATCAAAAGTTTACATACCCCTGTGACTTTGATCTGATAACATGCAGAATGGCTAATCAGGGTTCCAATACTCACCTGTGACATGTTTGTTTGTAATTAGTGTGTGTGTGTATAAAAGGTCAGTGAGTTTCTGGGCTTCTGACAGACCATTGCATCTTTCATCCAGTTTTGCACACATGTTTCTGGATTCTGAGTCATGGGGAAGGCAAAATAATTGTCAAAGGATCTGCGAGAAAAGGTAATTGAACTGCATAAAACAGGAAAGGGGTATAAAAAGATATCGAAGGAATTGAGAATGCCAATCAGCAGTGTTCAAACGCTGATTAAGAAGTGGAAAATGAGGGATTCAGGTAGACCAGCAAAGATTTCAGCCACAACTGCCAGGAAAATTGTTCAAGATGCAAAGAAAAATCCACAAATAACTTCAGCTGAAATACAGGACTCTAAGAAATTGTGGTGTGGCTGTTTCAAGATGCACAATAAGGAGGCACTTGAAGAAAAATGGGCTGCATGGTCGAGTCACCAGAAGAAAGCAATTTCTGCGCAAATGTCACAAATTATCCCGCTTACATTACGCCAAACAGCACAGAGACAAGCCTCAAAAGTTCTGGAACAAAGTAATTTGGAGGGATGAGACCAATATTGAACTTTTTGGCCAATCGACCATGCAGCCTATTTTTCTTCAAACTAAATTACATGGACTTGAAAAAAATAACTGAATACAATGTATTAATATCAATAGTATCTACTCAAAATATTTACTTCTAGCCGACTTAATCTGCAAGATGCCCTGTTTTTAGAGAGCTGTGTTTCCTGAGAGGTTCTGTCCCCCAAAGACATGCCAAAAAAAAACTAAGTGTGCAAATTCAGTTGTGCAGATTGTTGTGTACATGTAACTGTAGAACTATAATCATGTATGTATGATTGTGCAAGAGAAACATCATCCATGCAAAAAAAGGTTCTTGACTAAAGTGTTACTGTCAAAATGTCAACAATTTATTAGGGTATAAAACAGCACCTTAAAACCTACCTTTTAAAAAGGCAATAACTGTTAAATTTTAAGTTTTTTATTTTACCACAACAGACTTAGTAAAACTGTGAAATGTCGAATAACATTAAAGTGCAACACCTGGAGTCTAACTTTTTTTTTTTTTTTTTTACAAATATATTTTAGCAGCCTATTTTGAATTATTGGGGATGAACAAACTTCCCTTTCTCTGCACTGTATTTTCTCAAGGGAGAAAAACAAACTTATGAAAGCAGCAGCACAGACATCTAAATGAGTGCAAATGAGGAAAATAAAAAAACATACCAAATAAAACAGAATAAAATACAATAAATAAAAGAAAATATAATATAAATAAAAAACTGAATCATCATTACAACTGAGGGCTGACTCAGATCAGTGAGGTCCAGGAGGCCGTACAATAAAATTAACAAAATATTTACTTCTCATTCTAAACTTATAAAAAGCCCACTGGGCATACGCAAAAGTGCTTTCAACATTTTAACAGACATGTCTATCAAAATCGGACATGTTAACAGTAGAACAACATGGCTGCAATAATGATGCTGATGTGAAGCACATTTATGCATGGTTAATGAGTGCTGGCATGCATTTCTCAGCTTCTTTACTCCTTTAACAAGTCATTTTTCAGGGAGAGTATAGGCATGGTTTCAGTGCTTTGTTGTCATCCAGACACAGCAGGACTTTCTGGATGAATGTGAATGTGTGAGTGAGTTTCTTTGGATCATCCAAGTCAGTGGTTCTTAACCTTGTTGGAGGTACCGAACCCCACCAGTTTCATATGCGCTTTCACCGAACCCTTCTTTAAAAATGAAATGTGTTTTTTTTCAAATTCAAGAAAAATGTATATGTTATTTTACTGGTGCACAAAATGAAGCGTGCATGAACATCATCTTGTTCAAAGAACAAAACCAACACAGTGGGGCGGTATAGCTCGGTTGGTAGAGCGGCCGTGCCAGCAACTTGAGGGTTGCAGGTTCGATCCCCGCTTCCGCCATCCTAGTCACTGCCGTTGTGTCCTTGGGCAAGACACTTTACCCACCTGCTCCCAGTGCCACCCACACTGGTTTGAATGTAAAGCGCTTTGAGTCACTTGAGAAAAAGCGCTATATAAATGTAATTCACTTCACTTCACAGTGCATAAACTCACAACAATTAACACACTTTACCATGAATTGATTAACGTGGACTTAAACAAGTTGAAAAACGTATTGGGGTGTTACCATTTAGTGGTCAATTGTACGGAATATGTACTGTACAATCTACTAATAAAAGTTTCAATCAATCAATAATCCTCATGTGCAGCAGTTGAATGAGAGGGATGCGGCACGCCTGCAGTGACGTACTGAGGCCACAGGGGGGTAGTCAAATACCAAGGAATAAGTGGTAGAAAACGGATGGATGGATGGATGGGCGGACTAATCCAAATCAGAAGCAGTATAGTTTTCATTGCCATTGTTTGAGAACGGGTTCACAAACTAGGAATTGTTCTTGGTGCAATGGTGCAACATAAAACACATACAACACAGATTTGGTCATAAAAAGAGCTGTAACTGAGCTCGTTGATAGTTATTGACAGTGTTTGAATGTTTTGTGTTCTGATGGTT
Organism: Entelurus aequoreus; assembly: GCF_033978785.1. Taxonomy (NCBI): domain Eukaryota; kingdom Metazoa; phylum Chordata; class Actinopteri; order Syngnathiformes; family Syngnathidae; genus Entelurus; species Entelurus aequoreus. The sequence continues at coordinate 50,223 of NC_084746.1, forward strand.
ACACTATTTGCCTCCAAAGATATTGCCTGACTATGTTTGCTTTTGTTATTTCTCTTGAGAAGTCTTAGGAGTGCATTATTCCATTCTGAGTGAATACACATTATATTTCATGCAAAGGTTTACAGATTTTACATTATCTGACATACAGCTGTAATTGTTACAGTCTGTTTAGTTTTCTAGAAAGGGAAATGTGGTGTTATCGGTTATGCCTTTATTTTGAAATAGCATACAGGTTGTCCCCGACCGGATGTTACGTAATGACGCTTGCTGTTACACATTGAATCCTATGCTGCACTGAGGCTAGTCGGAATAAACACATTGCTTGTACAAACCGTCTAATCATTACAACCCATACTACGACAAACACTGATCGATAGTGTCGATACCATGAATTGATTAACGTGGACCCGACTTAAACAAGTTGAAAAACTTATTCGGGTGTTGAGACTTTTATTTGTAGATTGCACAGTACAGTACATATTCCGTACAATTGACCACTAAATATATATACTACAGTGCGACGTTGGGAGAGGACGCTGGCGCTGTTTGTTCGCCACTTCTCCACTCGCGATTTATAGTTTGTTTCTGCGCTACTTTTAGCCAGCCAACATTCTCATTCAAACAGCACTAACGTTTTACTTTTCTGATCTTGCGATCAGCCGCTTTTTATATCGGCACCTACCTGCTACCTGCTACCCGCTACGTCCAGCTGTCAAACTTCGCCTCTCCGGGGATCCTGCTCGTCCATCAAATCACCGTTGACGGAGAGCTATTCCCCTTCCACCGCTGCAAGCCGATCCTCACTGATTTTGCCCTGAGAGGTATTTTGCGGTTAGCCCTTAGTGCTGGGACCGCTGCCTTCTCATTGAACTTTTTGGCTAACACTGTTTGGCTAGCGGCTAGCCGGGCTAGGCAACATCCTCCCTTGGACAGCATGACGTTCAGATATTCCATCTCCAAACTCTTCCGACTCAACTCCACAATCACTCCTGGATATAAAATCCCCATCATCAATGAACTCGGACTTCTGCGTCGGCCCCGATATATCCACAGAAGTTGTCGGAAAAAGTTTGTCTACCACCAACAGCTTGATCAGTGTATTCCATCCATCTGGACCCCTGTCGCACATCTGACACGTCATCAGAGCGCTGTTGCTCCTGTCATTAGTAGTACTGCAAACATCACTGCATGATAGCATGGGAAGCGCCGCGAGACCTCCACACACCAAGCAGGACAGAAAAGGTGGAGTGGATTACAGCCTGCTCCGGCCCCTGCAGAAGCTCACAACCTCAACTAAAGTCAAAATTGAACTTTTAAATGCACAATCTCTCAATAACAAATCCTCCTTCATTCAAGATCACATAATTGACAAACAGGTTGACTTCATGTGCCTCACAGAAACTTGGCATCAACCAGAGGTTTACTCTGCTCTGAATGAAGCTTGTCCTTCTGGCTACGGTTACCATTGTCATGGAGAAAGGGGGTTTGCATTTAAATGCAAGGCATTCAAATGAGGAGTGCACAGGTAGGGGCAGGGGGGACAAATCTAATTTCCTTCGGTGTATAACAGCCAGGCCACCACCACGACCGGTGTTGTGAGCTTTTTGAAGCCTCCTGATCTACCGACCCCCCAAACCAAACTCTGCTTTCATCCCAGAGATACATGACCTTCTCACCACACTCTGCACAACCTCAGCCAATATTGTAATACTTGGAGATATTAACATTCATGTCAACACCCCCTCCTGCCACTCTGCTGCTGAGTTCCTGCATCTTTTAGATTGCCTCAACCTGACACAACATGTTGATGTTCCAACACACACCAGGGGCCACACGCTCGACCTGGTCATTACCAACTCTGTCCCCATCAGCAACCTCTTGGTGTATGACCTGGGTGTGTCTGACCACAAGGCCATTTCAATGGAGCTGCCTTTCATGTCCCCCCTTGAAAATCCCAAACGCCAAATCAGTTTCAGGAATATAAAAAACATTAACCTGGACACCCTGGCCGTTGACCTTCAGCATCTCTCCTCTGTCAACTTCCCATCAGTCACTGAGTCAGTAGACTTCTACAACACTTCGCTGAGCAGCCTCCTAGACCTCCATGCCCCTGTCAAAATCCCAACAGTCACCTTCGTGCGCTCAGCCCCCTGGTACACCGACGAGCTGCGGAAAATGAAGAGAGCGGGGCGTGTCCTTGAACGGCGTTTCATGGACTCAGGACTCACAGTTCACAAAATAGCCTATCGAGAACACCAGGAGGCCTATTCAAAGTCCCTCAGTGATACACGGTCCCGGTTCTACTTCAATATCATCAAAAATAGCCCTGGAAACTCCAAGCAACTTTTCTCTCCAGTGAGGAGATGCCGCCGATGCGTTGTTATTAAAGTTACGAGTTCAAAGAACAATCATTTCTGCAGTCAACCATAATGCAAGAACATTACAGTTTCAGTGTCGGGTGAACTAATTAACTCACTTTGGTTGGCAATAGTTATGAGTTTGTAGAACTGGCACGCTGTCACTTTTCATCCTTTGAACTGTAATTGTGTTTAATGTCAGGACACTTATGTACAGACACACTTGGAAGCATCACACAGCAGACAACACTGGTTTTGCGTCTCCACATTTTGTCTACAGAATGGAACACCCACAGGTAAGATTTGCGCTTTTTTGATTCAACTTTTATTAGTAGATTGCACCATCCTATAGGATTTTTATGACTTGATGGGGTCCCTGGCACCCCATTTTGAAATTTCCTAGCGCCAACACTGCTGTCAACAGAGGAGAAAAAATGCTTTATTTAAATCAATATATTATTTATAAAGCAAGTTGGAGTATCATTGGCAAATGTTCACCTAGTCCCGGCCTTGGCACACATGTATGTGTCCTCTTTTGGGGATTTCCCAATATGGTCAGCCTAATGTAACCGAGGGTTTATATAAGTCGCCTATACTGTGTGTGTGTTGAACAGGTCATTCAGCAAGTGTTCGACAACTTGACTCCAGACCAGCGGGAACTATTGGGACGGCGTGGCGAAGTTGCTAGAGTGGCTGGGCCAGCAATCGGAGGGTTGCTGGTTACTGGGGTTCAATCCCCACCTTCTACCATCCTTTGTGTCCTTGGGCAAGACACTTCACCCTTGCTCCTGATGGCTGCTGGTTAGCGCCTTGCATGGCAGCTCCCGCCATCAGTGTGTGAATGTGTGTGTGAATGGGTGAATGTGGAAATACTGTCAAAGCGCTTTGAGTACCTTGAAGGTAGAAAAGCGCTATACAAGTATAACCCATTTATCATTTATTTATAATTATTGGAGAAGTACTTCTTTGACAAGGAAAGGGCCAGACTCCTCAGCCATATAAGTGTCGTAAATGCCCGTCAAGATGCTGTAAATGCGCCAGACGAGCTTGCCCAGAACAAATGTAAGGAAGGTAGATTCTACCATCTAACATTATAATATTGTTTTTTTAATTTAAGCCCTCTCTTGCAGTGAAGTTCCTGGACAAAATCCAAGCACTTCAACTTGAGGTCAGATCTCTCAAGAGAAAAGGTAGGAAAAGTCAACATCAGCTCCTTGATTAGCCTGACAATGAACTGTTTCATTTGTAACCCGTATCTTACCTTCACTGTAACCTGTGTCTTACCAAACACAACTTGGAAAATGCCGACAGCCGCCCGTGAGGATGACCAGGACGATGGTGGTGATGAGGCACCGGCGGCCAGAAGGGCCAGAAGTCACTCCGTATAAGGTAGCAGGATTAACACACACAACTCTACTGACGCATACACATATTTGTGTACATCTCACTCATTCTGATTGTCATCTTTGTTCCAGGCGGTACCATGGGCTCAGCGCTGCGGAGTGGTACCATGTGGCACCATGTGGCACCCACATAAATAAAAAATGATTGACAAATGCTTGGTTGCTTTTTATCAATTATATGCTTTTATGGGGATTGGCCCCTCCCACCTGCAAAGACATGCACCTGTCTTGCCCAAGGACACGACGGCAGTGACTAGGATGGTGGAAGTGGGGATCGAACCTGGAGCCCTAAAGTTGCTGGCACGGCCGCTCTACCACCCGAGCTATATTTATTTATGTATATTTATTATATATATAATTGTATATTATTTATATATATTTATTTATTTATACATGCACCTTATTGCTTTTTTATCCTGCACTACCATGAGCTTATGTAACAAAATGTCGTTCTTATCTGTGCTGTAAAGTTCACATTTGAATGACAATAAAAAGGAAGTCTAAGTCTAAGACTCGCCAGTAGAAGGCAGCAGATCTCTGTCCCAAAGACTTGCTTCAAAGCACGGATCACTTGCAGGAGTCACCGCGTGTCCACGCAAATAAAACACCAGCTCCTTGCGTGGCTTCATTCCACGGAGGACCACAAAAGCACTTAGTTGCCATGACGACGCCTCTGTCTGGCGTTGTCTTTTCTCCAGGCTTTTTATAGCAGCTGCTGCTACTTAAAAGAATCCACTTGGGAAAGTCATAAGTGTGCAGACCTGACCAGGGACTGGACCTGGACCTGGATTGTCCACGTATTGTGTGTGTGTGTGTGCGCGCGAGTGTGCGCTGCAGGCTTATGTCAACATGTTGGTGGAGAAAACGGCAGTGAAGAAGAATTCAAGCACCAGCAGCTTTGCAGCTCATGAATATGAGGCGAGACACTTTGGTGGCATTAGCTGCCATTTATGCACAGGTGCGAGCTTCTTTCATCTGCTTCTGCACCTGCCAGAGACCAAGAAAAGGAAACAACAAGAGGTGGATTTGCCAGTTGACAGCAGGGTTGCACGGTATACCGGTACTAATATATTACCACAGTACTAATGAATCATATTCAGTACTATACCGCCTCTAAAAAGTACTGCCCCCCCCCCCCCCTTTAATGGGCGTGACGGCACGTGGTGACATTGCTGGTTTTACGAGCAGAGGAGCATGTTGGGCAGCGCACACACACAGAGTACTTACAAGCAGACACAGTGTGTAGACAGAAAAGGGAGAATGTTGGTGTAAAAAGTAAAGATAAAGGTGAAGGTATAACACTGAAACACCCTCAGGAAGAGCTGCTTTAACACATGCAGCTAACATCCATCCACAGTGTTTTATCTGCCTTTTAATCACTAATCCTGGCCTCCATGGTGACAAATAAAGTAAGTTTCTTACAAGTACTATTATCACTGGAGGACAAGGAATAGCTAAACATGCTTCACTACACAGCGTAGGAGGATACAATAGCTCACCACCGTCACAATGTAAACAAATGCCATGGGTGGATCTACACCTGACATCCACTGTAATGATACCAAGTACAGGAGCGTATCTAGCCGATACTACTATGATTACATCGATATTTTTTATCATCACAAAATCTTTCTTCCTTTTTTAAAAATGTATATTATGTTTATACAGTCAGTAAATATGTCCCTGGACACATGAGGACTTTGAATATGACCAATGTATGATCCTGTAACTACTTGGTATCACATCCATACCTAAATGTGTGGTATCATCCAAAACTAATGTCAAGTATCAAAGAAGAGAAGAATAAGTGACTATTACATTTTAACAGAAGTGTAGTTAGAACATGTTAAAAGAGAAAATAAGCAGATGTTAACAGTAAATGAACAAGTGGATTAATAATCCATTTTTACAGTTTGTCTCTCATAATGTGTACAAAATAATAGGTGTATAAATGACACAATATGATACTGCATACAACTAATTAGGAGTCTTTGTTTGTTTACTTACTACTAAAAGACAAGTTGTCTATTTTATTGAAGGACTAAATGACAATGATAAACATATGTTTTATGTACACCAGGGGTCTCAAACACGCGGCCCGCTGAGTATGGTGTCAAACACAGTCAAGTCTTAATCATGCGACGCGTTTCGGTCTTAATTGACCACTTCAGGCACGAAACTCGAAAATCTGGCTTCATCACTTCTCACAAGTCAGTTGTCCCCTCAACTGCTGGAGGCAAAATGAGCCGCAAATGCAGAAAGAGGTTTTGTAGAAGAGCTTGCAGGGGGCGTGGCTTATGCCCTCAGCTGCAATCAATCGCTCTTCTTGAGTGTCTGCAGGTGGCAATTGCTCACAGCTGCAATAATCACTCCACAGACATGAGAAAGTATCTGGTTACATAATCACACCAAAAATATAAAGAAGGTAAGTATTAGTCATCCAGGCCAGCTGGGTTCGGCACTCCACTCATTAGTATAAAAGCACTGCACATAGGTAAGTATCACTGCAAACCAAAAAATAAGTATTTCCAAGATAAAATCCAGATAACTTCTCCATGTCTGTGACCTCTGACCCCTATTTTTATTATTGGGTCTGCAAATCGTCCAACACCACACCCAAACACCGCCAAACAGAGCCCCCGGGGGGGCGCACGAAAGGCAGGAAGGCCACTCAAACGGCAGATTGGAGGCACGGGCTAGTTAGGTGTAAGAGGGGTTAGGGTTAGGGAAAATGGAAGGGGGGGAGATAGGCACAGTCCAATCGACAATCTGCCAGAGTGACGCCCCCACCAGACGCACCCTCCCCCCCCCCAAGGACCCTGAATGAACACCGCTGAGTATGGTGTCAAACACATAGTCAAGTTTTAATCATGCGACGCGTTTCGGCCTTTCCGGCCTCATCAGGCATGAAACTCGAAAATCTGGCTTCATCACTTCTCCTAAGTCAGTTGTCCCCTCAACTGCTGGAGGCAAAATGAGCCGCGAATGCAGAAAGAGGTTTTGTAGAAGAGCTTGCAGGGGGCGTGGCTTATGCCCTCAGCTGCAATCAATCGCTCTTCTTGAGTGTCTGCAGGTGGCAATTGCTCACAGCTGCAATAATCACTCCACAGACATGAGAAAGTATCTGGTTACATAATCACACCAAAAATATAAAGAAGGTAAGTATTAGTCATCCAGGCCAGCTGGGTTCGGCACTCCACTCATTAGTATAAAAGCACTGCACACAGGTAAGTATCACTGCAAACCAAAAAATAAGTATTTCAAAGATAAAATCCAGATAAGTTCTCATTATTAACATATTAACATATCTTCTCTGCATTTGTGGGTTGTATAGCTCACGCAGGTGGCTCCTGCACCGTCTGATCCGTTTGCCATTTGGTGTTTGTATAACATAGCTTCTTGGCTAGTTGCACTTTTGCACAACAATAGCTGGATGCCATGTTCCTCTGTCCTTGTTCACCACCGTCACATGCTGTCCGGGGCAGAGTGGGGGCAGTTCTCTGCGGCATCCACGGTCGTGGTGATCCTTCATGTCCTCTGTTCTTTGTTCCAGGTGTAGCCTATGTTCCTCCTTCCCTGGATCTGCTCTGCTTGGTAGCAGGGTAGCAATAGGTCTTCCAAACATCAGCTCTGCACGTGATGGTAGTTTGCTATCGATGGGTGTTGCTCTGACTTGCAGTAATGCCATCTGAAGGTCGCCTCCATGTACCAGGGTTTTTGTTACAATCGATTTGATGTCTCTCACATGCCTTTCAATGAACCCGTTGCTCTTTGGGTAGTGGGGCGAACTTGTAATGTGCTTGATCCCCCAGTCTGTTACACATGTCTTGAAGGCCTGCCCTGTGTACTGAGGCCCGTTGTCTGTTAGGATTTCATCCACCCGTCCGAACCGCGACATGTATAATCGCAGCTTTTGTGCGACCGCATGGCTAGACGCCGGCACAGGCATCTCATCCACTAATGCAGGGGTGGGCAATTAATTTTTACCGGGGGCCGCATGAGCAACCTGAGCACTGCTGGAGGGCCACATCGACAATATTTCAATTAAATTTTGCTCAATATTATTTTTGATATATACCGTAAGATAAATAATAATAATAATAATAATAATAATAATAATAATAGTAATACTTCAACATAGTGTGTGTAACAGCATTCCATGACTAATATAAATAAATTAACATTAATAATAAATGACAGTAAAATAAGCACACGTATGACTGAGGAGTCATAGTGTAACTTTGTGTGGTGTTTGAGTTGTCTGACTTTTTGTGTGGCCATAAACGCACCAGTGGTTTAGTGCTATGCGTGTTGGTGACAGATGACAAGTTGCTTTTGGCCTGGTTTGTACGGCAGAAAATGACTAGTTTTTCCAGATAGAAGTGTTTTACTCATGTTTTTGGTGTGGTTATGTCCGAATATAAACAGTTTTGCTCAATAAAGTGATCGATATAATTCCTGTCCTCGAAGCATCTCAATAGACGTTACAATAATTGAACGGTGTTGACGAACACCGTTAGGGCCGCTTGTTGTCACCGTCACTCAAAGTTGCATTGCAAAATTACATAGAATAAATATGTTTATTTTGTTTAGAATTCAGATGGGATTTGATTTGGTGCGCGGCATATTTGCTGCGCGCAGCAGACGCTTGAGCAGCGTTGCTTTGCAGTCCATGTCTTGTTGGAAACACGTCATTCTTCATCAACTTTTCTCTTTTTAGTGTCTCGGGTGTAAACCGTGCATCACTTGTCGCTGCATGTGCACCTTCACTCGCAGGTTACACACGGACACACGCCCATAAATAATACTTTTCAAAATAAAAGTAGCACAGTTGTATTGCGCGCACGACATAGATGTTTTTTCAACTTTATTTTGTAATTTGTAATTGCAGCTGTTCACATTCACTCACAATCACGCACACGCATACGTCCACACGGAAGTAATACAAATAACGATTTTCAAAACAAAAGCAGCACCGTTGTATTGCACACTCGACATAGATACTTTTTTAAATTTATTTTGTAATTTATAATTGGCCTCACGCGGGCCGGACAGGGACGTACAAAGGGCCGGATGCGGCCCGCGGGCCGCAGAATGCCCAGGTCTGCACTAATGGGTATTTGGAGTACCTGTCTACAGTTACAAGGAACTGGCGATCTTTGACCTCGAATAGGTCAGAGGCCAGAGACTGCCATGGTATTGACGGTAAGTGGTGTGGGTGAAGGGGTTGTTTTGGGTTTGCATCCTAATGTTCCACACACACCCTGCATGACCTGCACACACTGTCAATGTCATCATTTATTTTAATCCAGTATACACTCTCTCTTGCAAGGCGACGTGTTTTCTCGATGCTTTGGTGGCCAACATGTAGCTGTGTCAGTATGTCACCAGTCATAGAGTCTGGAATGAGTATGTGTCTGCCTTTGAATATGACTCCTGATTCCATTGCAAGCTCATCTCTGAAGGACCAGTAGGCACGCAGATCTTTCGGCATGTCCTTGATGTTCTCTGGCCAGCCTTGGTGGATCATGTCTTTGAGTGCGTTGAGTCTGTGATCCTTGGCAGTCTCAGTGCGGAGAGCGTCCTGCTTCTCAGGGGAAAAGTTTATTATTGCAATAGTGTGTTACTGTGGGTCCTCGATCTCTGCATTGACACCATCAATGCGTTCATCCAGCTCTATGTCACCGTGGTTTTTAGGGTTTGGCAGCCGGCTCAGGGTGTCCGCCAGAATCATTTGGGGTCCTGGTCGGTATATGACATCATAGTTGTATCCCTGTGTCTTTATCAGCATGCGCTGGAGTCGTGGTGGTGCAGCATGCAGTGGCTTCGCACATATGGTGACTAGTGGTTTGTGGTCCGTTATCATGATAAACGATTTCCCATAAAGGTACGTGTGGTATCGCTGCATCCCATACACTATGGCTAGCATCTCTCGCTCTATGTTGCTGTACCTCGACTGGCAGTCAGTCAGTGTCTTGGAGCCAAAAGCAATGAGTCTGTCGTTCTGCACCAGGGCCATGCCCAATCCTTTCTGTGACGCGTCAACCTCGAAGGTTAAAGGAGTGTTTGGGTCATAGTATTTCAGGCAGGCATGCTCGGTGACTGTTGACTTCAGGTCTTCGAAGCACTCCTGGTGGTCAGTGTCCCATATCCATGGTGCTTCGTTTTTCAGCAGCCCCCTCAAAGTGTGAGCTTTATCCGCAAACTTTGGTATATATGGGGACAGGTAAGTCAGCATCCCTATGAATCTGTGCAGATCCTCTTTGCTTTGGGGTGTTGGCATTTTCTGTATGTCCTTAATCTTGGCTGGGTCTGGGCTGATGCCTTTTGCTGTGTACATGTTGCCAAAGAATGTAATGCTGTCTTGTTTTATTGTGCATTTTTCACTGTTGAACACAACACCTGCCTCAACGGCTCGTTCCATCAGGTTGATTAGGTTCCTGTCATGCTCTTCCTCAGTTTCACCACAGACCGCTATGTCGTCAGCTATGCTGACCACACCCCGGAGCCCCTCCAGGATCTGGTCCATCTTGGCCTGGAAGAGGTCCTGAGAGACACTCAGACCGAATGGCAAGCGCTTCCAGCAGTACCTGCTGAATGGAGTTTGGAATGTTGTCAGGAGTTGTGATTCTTCATCAAGGCGTAAGGACCAATACCCTGCTTTTGCGTCAAGTTTGCTCAATATTTTCGCCCTTGCAAACTCTGGGTTGAGTTCCTCCACAGTTGGGATTTTGTGTGGGCACCGCCGAAGGCCGGCATTCAGTTTTTTAGGGTCCAGGCATATCCTAAGTGACCTGTCTTTTTTGGTGCTGTATGTCAGACTGGAGCACCAGTGTGTATGCACCACCTTCCGTATCATATCTTGCTCTACCATTTTATTCAGCTCTGCTTGCAACTTGTCTTTTATGTGGATACTGCATTTCCGTGGGGGGTCGATGAATGGTTCAGCATCCTTTTTTAAATAGAGTCTGGCGGTTCCACTGAAATTGCCTATCTTGTCAAACTGGTCTGGATAAGCTGACTTAAGTTTTGCAATGGTTGTTATCCTCTTCAGTGGTCCTGTCCCTCTGTCTCTGGCCTTGTCCCTCTCCTTCACTGTGTCAACATTGACAGTTACCAGGTTCAACATTTCGCTCGTCGGCAGTCCAACTACAGCCGGACCGGGTACATCCACTACGTAGAACTTGGTGTTGACCCATTTGGACTCTTTGTATTGACATGGAATGTCAATGGTACCCAGACAGGGAATCTGATGACCACTGTATGCTGATAGCCTCCTGTAGTTTTTCTTCAGCTTTTTCTGTGCACATGCATCCTTGCCATGCATCTGCTTGAAGGTGCATAGTGGGAGTGTGTTGCCAGATGCCCCTCTGTCTATTTTTAGGCGGAGTGTGTATCCGTAACCCCGTAAGTCAGGTGGCCTCACCTTCAATGTTGTGTATGCCTCTTCTCTGGGAACTTTGCTCTCTGTGCTGTACATACATTTCTCGCTGATGGTGATTGAATGAAATTGTGATTGGTACTCACATTCTTCATCGGCCTCCGAGCCGTTTATGGTGTTGATATGAGACTCACCACGTTGCCTGTTGTGGCCCCTGGAGGCTTGTTGTCTGTCACGTGTCTGTTGTGGTGGGGGGGGGGACTTACTCCTTTGGCCCCCACCCCGCCCGAAGCGTTGCTATCTCTGCTGCTTGCTTTTCCTACAGCACTTCGCCCAATGGCCTCTTACACCACAGGCAGAGCATTCGTCATTATACGCGGGACATTGACGGGGTTTATGGCTCCTACCACAATTTGGGCATGTCCGCCCTCTGTCCACGGCGTGGATTTTCTCACTGTGTGACATGCCAAGTTGCTGTAACTGTTCATTACCTGCTGATAGGGATTTGTATTTCCGCCCTTCTGTTAGTACATCCACCAGAGAGTGGCCTTTGGGTTTGCTATACAGGTCATTTCTCAGAGCATCATGAGGTGTACTAGCAATGATGAGTTCAATTAGACGTTCGTTGAGCTCTTCTTCAGTAAACTGGCATTTTTGAGCTAACGTTCTGGCTCTGGTTACAAAGTCATTAATGCTCTCATTTGGCTTTTGCCTGTACTGCATTAGGTGGAGTCTATGGATCCTAAAATTCACATTCAGTTTCAACTGACCTTCATAGAATTCCCATAGCTTAGCAGGCTTCTTGTCATCCTCACTGAGACCACTTGCATTCAGCCGTTTCAGTCCTTCATCTCCAATGTCACGGCATATTTTCCTCGCTTGCTTAGCATCATGTTATTTCTTCATCCTCTAGGTAAAGAATCATTTTCTGTTTAAACAGTGATATGGCCTCACTCAGGTCCGGGTCGGTCCAGTTCATGATCGGTAGGTGTGTAGCCCTGGCACGCTCTCGTTTGGGTTGCTCCCGACGTGCAGACCGCTGCTATCAGTTAGCTCGGCTCCTCACATGTGGTGCGGGCGACGACAGAATTATCCTCGGACAACTCCCCCTCTGTTCTGCTGCATGGGTGATCACTTTAGTCACCGCTGCCACCATGAAGTATTATTGTATGTGTATAAATAATACACTGGGTAGTTATGACTGGAACATGTTTTATTTCAACCCGGTTGTTTACATAGCCGGCATAACAGTAGTGGTGTTACATCATAAAAGGTCCATTCTCAGCACATATCACTACAGACTCCAAACATCCCAGAACAAGCTAGTCAGACTACTTCTAGACCTCCACTCCAGATCACACCTCACTCCTACCCACTTCTCCAAAGTGGTCTGGCTCAGGTGGAGGACAGAGTAAAACAACTTGCACTGAGCCTAGTCTATAAAATCCGCTACACCTCCCTGATACCGAAGTACATGTCAAACTACTTCCTTAACGTAAATGACCGCCATAACCACAACACCAGGGGGAGCTCCACTAACCACGTTAAACCCAGATTCCGATCTAACAAAGGTCTTAACTCATTCTCCTTCTATGCCACATCAATATGGAATGCACTCCCAACAGGTGTAAAAGAAAGTGCATCTCTATCCTCCTTCAAAACCGCACTAAAACAACACCTCCAGGCAACTTCAACCCTAAACTAACACCCTCCCCCCACCATAACCCACCTCCCCAGATTCTAAATAACCAAATGTAAATAATCCAATGTATTTCTAATGTATATACTTGTTATTATGCTATCTGAACTCACTATGTTCTCTGCTCGCTGTACATATCCTACCAAGTCAGACCTACACTGTTTCGATGTCCATTTCTCTGATGATGCAATTGTTGATGACTGAAGTGCTGTTTTCAGCTAAACCCTCCACATCCCACCCCCCGGATTGTAAATAATGTAAATAATTAAAATGTATTTCTCTGATGATGAACTTGTGTGATGACTGTATTATGATGATAGTATATATTTGTACAATGAATTGATTAACGTGGACCCCGACTTAAACAAGTTGAAAAACTTATTGGGGTGTTACCATTTAGTGGTCAATTGTATGGAATATGAACTGTACTGTGCAATCTACTAATAAAAGTTTCAATCAATCAATTGCATCTAACAACTCCTCCTCTCAACACAAACCATTTTTAAAGGAAGCCAAACATTGGCTTGAAGATGGGTCTTTACAGAAAAATCTATGCAAAATGTTGACCAAAGACACCATTACATGTTATGTAGCCCAAAATGAACTGTTTTAAAAATACAAAAAAAAATCATGGTATGACCCCTTTAAAGGCCTACTGAAAGCCACTACTACCGACCACGCAGTCTGATAGTTTATTTATCAATGATGAAATCTTAACATTGCAACACATGCCAATACGGCCGGGTTAACTTATAAAGTGACATTTTAAAATTCCCGCCACACTTCCGCTTAAAAATGTCTCGGTATGATGACGTATGCGCGTGAAGTCAATCATTGAAACGGAAGTATTCGGACACCATTGAAGTCAATACGAAATAGCTCTGTTTTCATGTCATTATTCCACAGTATTCTGGACATCTGTGTTGGTGAATCTGTTGCAATTTGTTCATTGCATTATGGAGAAAGAAGCTGAGCAAGCAAAGAAGAAAGTTGTCGGTGTGAAGCGGAGTATTTTGCGAGGGAAGTCAGCAGCAACACGTACACAGCCGGCGCTTCTCTGTTTACATTCCCGAAAGATGAAAGATGCAGTCAAGATCGAAGAACTCGGACAACAGACTCTTACCAGGAGGACTTTGATTTGGATACACAGTTGCGATACCGTGAGTGTGCTTCCAAACATTTGATCGCTTGCTATAACTAGCTCGAGCTAGTAGCTAGGAGCTAGCATAACACCTAGGTGTTTGTTATGCGGGATTAATTTGTGGCATATTAAATATAAGCCTGGTTGTGTTGTGGCTAATAGAGTATATATGTCTTGTGTTTATTTACTGTTGTAGTCATTCACAGCTGAATATCAGGTCCCACCCGCGCGTGTCATGTACGTAACTTTGGTTAAATATATAAGCTTTATGAACCTTGAGTTAGGTCAGGGGTCGGCAACCCAAAATGTTGAAAGAGCCATATTGGACCAAAAATACAAAAACAAATCTGTCTGGAGCCGCAAAAAATTAAAAGCCATATTACATGTGTCATGGGATATAAATGTAATTAAGAGGATTTAAAGGAAACTAAATGAGCTCAAATATAGCTACAAATGAGGCATAATGATGCAATATGTACACATCGCTAGCCTAAATAGCATGTTAGCATCGATTAGCTTGCAGTCATGCAGTGACCAAATATGTCTGATTAGCACTCCACACAAGTCAATAACATCAACAAAACTCACCTTTGTGTATTCACGCACAACGTTAAAAGTGTGGTGGACAAAATGAGACAGAAAAAGTGGCATAAAACACGTCCTAGAAAGTCGGAGAAAGTTATACCAGCTATATCAATCAATACATGTAAACAAACTATACGGTGAGTTCAAGGACCGCCAAAATAAGTAGGACAAAACGGTGCTCGCCAAATACTGGAATCAGTGAAGCATGTTTAATATAAACAGTGTGCTTTATAACAATTAGGGAGGTTTGTGTCATGTTTGTCCTCCTACAGAAACCATACTAAAACAAAAAAATAGATTTTTTTCCCCTAATCTTTTTCCATTCTTCATACATTTTTTAAAAATCTCCAGAGAGCCACTAGGGCGGCGCTAAAGAGCCGCATGCGGCTCTAGAGCCGCGGGTTGCCGACCCCCGTGTTAGGTGAACGGTCCTTTGGGCTGAGTGAGTGTGTGTGTTGTGCAGGTGTTTGAATTGTATTGGCGGGTTTTATGGACGGGATCCTGTCCATATAACCCACTCGAGCTATAACTAGCTCGAGCTAGTAGCTAGGAGCTAGGAGCTAGCATAACAAACACCCAGGTGTTTTTATGCGGGATTAATTTGTGGCATATTAAATATAAGCCTGGTTGTGTTGTGGCTAATAGAGTATATATATGTCTTGTGTTTTTTTTTTTTACTGTTGTAGTCATTCGCAGCTGAATATCAGGTCACCCCCGGCTCTCACAGCATCTTCCCTATCTGAATCGCTTCCACTCCCCACTAGTCCTTCACTTGCACTTTCCTCATCCACAAATCTTTCATCCTCGCTCAAATTAATGGGGAAATCGTCGCGTTCTCGGTCCGAATCTCTCTCACTTCTGGCGGCCATCACTGTAAACAATAGGGAACTTTGCGTATATGTTCAACTGACTACGTCACGCTACTTCCGGTAGGGGCAAGCCTTTTTTTTATCAGATACCAAAAGTTGCCATCTTTATCGTCGTTGTTCTCTACTAAATCCTTTCAGCAAAAATATGGCAATATCGCGAAATGATCAAGTATGACACATAGAATAGATCTGCTATCCCCGTTTAAATAAAAAAAATTCATTTCAGTAGGCCTTTAAAGATGGTACAGCAGGAGCAAGACCGCTGACTCTACCATTATTTTTTATTTGTAGTTATCGTATGTATTTATTTATTTGAATTAGGACAGTACATATTAAACAATGTGTCAGCACAAAAACAGCTTCAACGTAAATATGCAAAAGCTAAATTGCATCCTCAGTCCTAAGGCACATAGAAAAACACAAACAAATAGACACTATGGACACAATAGACAAATATTAACACCACATGTACAAATAATCAGTGTTTTAAAATAGAGAGTCCAAGGAGAGGTTCATCTATAGGAGCATGACTGGTTTGACTTCAACCAATTTTTAAGGACCTCTTTAAATGTCAGGTAGGTTCCACAGTTTCTTTTGTGCGGTAAAGTATTCCATAATGCTGTGCCTCTAATAGAGGGTACCCTTTGGCTGAATTTAATCTACATTTAGAAGTGAAAAATATAAAACTGAATCAATTTAGATGACTAAAATTTAAACTTTTTTTGTCAAAAGACTATGACTAAAACTACATTTTAAAAAAGCTGTCAAAATGAACACTGATGTGCGTGTGTGCGTGTGTGTGTCTGTATATATATATATATATATATATATATATATATATATATATATATATATATATATATATATATATATATATATATATATATATATATATAAAAATACAAAACCCAAAACCAATAAAGTTGTCACGTTGTGTAAATGGTGAATAAACAGAGAATACAACAAATCCTTTTCAACTTATATTCAATTGAATAGACTGCAAAGACAAGATATTTCATGTTCACACTGAGAAACTTGTTTTTTTTTTTGCAAATAATCATGAACTTTGAATTTAATGGCAGCAACACATTGCAAAAAAAGTTGTCACAGGGGCATTTTTACCAGTGTGCACTTAGTGGCACAGTCCCAGAAAAGGAAATACTGAGTACTCGACATCACCTTTCCTATGATTTGATTTTCAATTACATTTTAATTTTTTTCCCAAGATGGTGTCGCTGTAGTGGCTGTTGGTGGCAGGAACTCTGTGCTCTTGTGTCATCCTTTGCTGTTCCTGGTGTTTCCTCTTCTTTTCAAGTGGATTTTTTATGCCTTTTGGTCCGGGACCTTTTGGGACTGTGCGACAAGGGGTGGCACTTTCCTGACTTCTGCCGTGCTTTTTTGTGGACTTCTGGATCTGCTTCCTGGGAGCCTTTTGGCCAGGGAGACCAGCTGCTGGGTCTCTGCGTTTGGAGAGACTGGAGGAGAGGAGATGTGGATGAAGAGACAGGACTGCAGAGTTTGGAGAGACTGGAGGAGAGAACATGTGGATGAAGAGACATGGCTGCAGAGTTTGGAGAGACTGGAGGAGAGGAGATGTGGATGAAGAGACAGGACTGCAGAGTTTGGAGAGACTGGAGGAGAGAACATGTGGATGAAGAGACATGGCTGCAGAGTTTGGAGAGACTGGAGGAGAGGAGATGTGGATGAAGAGACATGGCTGCAGAGTTTGGAGGGACTGGAGGAGAGGAGATGTGGATGAAGGGACAGGGCTGCGGAGTTTGGAGACACTGGAGGAGAGGAGATGTGGATGAAGAGACATGGCTGCAGAGTTTGGAGGGACTGGAGGAGAGGAGATGTGGATGAAGAGACAGGGCTGTGGAGTTTGGAGAGACTGGAGGAGAGGAGATGTGGATGAAGAGACATGGCTGCAGAGTTTGGAGGGACTGGAGGAGAGGAGATGTGGATGAAGAGACAGGGCTGCGGAGTTTGGAGAGACTGGAGGAGAGGAGATGTGGATGAAGAGACAGGGCTGCGGAGTTTGGAGAGACTGGAGGAGAGAACATGTGGATGAAGAGACATGGCTGCAGAGTTTGGAGGGACTGGAGGAGAGGAGATGTGGATGAAGAGACAGGACTGCGGAGTTTGGAGAGACTGGAGGAGAGGAGATGTGGATGAAGAGACAGGGCTGCAGAGTTTGGAGAGACTGGAGGAGAGAACATGTGGATGAAGAGACATGGCTGCAGAGTTTGGAGAGACTGGAGGAGAGGAGATGTGGATGAAGAGACATGGCTGCAGAGTTTGGAGGGACTGGAGGAGAGGAGATGTGGATGAAGAGACAGGGCTGCGGAGTTTGGAGAGACTGGAGGAGAGGAGATGTGGATGAAGAGACATGGCTGCGGAGTTTGGAGGGACTGGAGGGGAGGAGATGTGGATGAAGAGACATGGCTGCGGAGTTTGGAGGGACTGGAGGAGAGGAGATGTGGATGAAGAGACAGGACTGCGGAGTTTGGAGAGACTGGAGGAGAGGAGATGTGGATGAAGAGACAGGGCTGCGGAGTTTGGAGAGACTGGAGGAGAGGAGATGTGGATGAAGAGACAGGGCTGCGGAGTTTGGAGAGACTGGAGGAGAGAACATGTGGATGAAGAGACATGGCTGCAGAGTTTGGAGAGACTGGAGGAGAGGAGATGTGGATGAAGAGACATGGCTGCAGAGTTTGGAGGGACTGGAGGAGAGGAGATGTGGATGAAGAGACATGGCTGCGGAGTTTGGAGGGACTGGAGGAGAGGAGATGTGGATGAAGGGACAGGGCTGCGGAGTTTGGAGAGACTGGAGGAGAGGAGATGTGGATGAAGAGACATGGCTGCGGAGTTTGGAGGGACTGGAGGGGAGGAGATGTGGATGAAGAGACATGGCTGTGGAGTTTGGAGAGACTGGAGGAGAGGAGATGTCGATGAAGAGACATGGCTGTGGAGTTTGGAGAGACTGGAGGAGAGGAGATGTGGATGAAGAGACAGGACTGCGGAGTTTGGAGAGACTGGAGGAGAGGAGATGTGGATGAAGAGACATGGCTGCAGAGTTTGGAGGGACTGGAGGAGAGGAGATGTGGATGAAGAGACATGGCTGTGGAGTTTGGAGAGACTGGAGGAGAGGAGATGTGGATGAAGAGACATGGCTGCAGAGTTTGGAGAGACTGGAGGAGAGGAGATGTGGATGAAGAGACGGCTGCGGAGTTTGGAGAGTATGGAGGAGAGGAGATGTGGATGAAGGGACAGGGCTGCGGAGTTTGGAGAGACTGGAGGAGAGGAGATGTGGATGAAGAGACAGGACTGCGGAGTTTGGAAAGACTGGAGGAGAGGAGATGTGGATGAAGAGACAGGACTGCAGAGTTTGGAGAGACTGGAGGAGAGGAGATGTGGATGAAGAGACAGGGCTGTGGAGTTTGGAGAGACTGGAGGAGAGGAGATGTGGATAAAGAGACATGGCTGCGGAGTTTGGAGAGACTGGAGGAGAGGAGATGTGGATGCAGAGACAGGGCTGTGGAGTTTGGAGAGACTGGAGGAGAGGAGATGTGGATGAAGAGACAGGACTGCGGAGTTTGGAGAGACTGGAGGAGAGGAGATGTGGATGAAGAGACATGGCTGCAGAGTTTGGAGGGACTGGAGGAGAGGAGATGTGGATGCAGAGACAGGGCTGTGGAGTTTGGAGAGACTGGAGGAGAGGAGATGTGGATGAAGAGACAGGACTGCGGAGTTTGGAGAGACTGGAGGAGAGGAGATGTGGATGAAGAGACAGGGCTGCAGAGTTTGGAGAGACTGGAGGAGAGGAGATGTGGATGAAGAGACATGGCTGCGGAGTTTGGAGGGACTGGAGGAGAGGAGATGTGGATGAAGAGACATGGCTGCAGAGTTTGGAGAGACTGGATGAGAGGAGATGTGGATGAAGAGACAGGGCTGTGGAGTTTGGAGAGACTGGAGGAGAGGAGATGTGGATGAAGAGACAGGACTGCGGAGCTGGACAAGCTTCACAGTGTCTTGGCTGAATGAGCAGGTATCAGACACCTCAGTCTCCTTGGACGCATCCTCGCTCATCCATGCGGACTGGACGCTGGCCCAGAGTTGGTGGGCGGCCGAGGGTTGCTTTGTTGGGTCTGTTCCTGTCTCTGGCCATGCTCCCCCACCCCAGCAGACGATGGCGTGGAACACCACAGAAATCACTACAGTGTGTGTGGGTTGTTTTTTTGTTGTTGTTGTTTTTACTTTTGTAGCTGTATGTAGAAATCAGCTCTGTAGAAATCAGCTCTGTTCTTTTAATGTCCTTTGTGTTCTTAGATGTTTCCCTCTTACATGCATGCTTATGTGTGCTATGGCTATGAAGTTGTTTTTTTCCTAACCCTAACCCCCTGGACCCATTTTTCGACTTTACCTGTTGCTCACATTATTGATAAGGGGCGCCGGAAGTTGTCAGAGCCGTCAGCGATCCTGTTCTGTCTCCCTGTACTGTTTGATCCTGTTCTGTCTGCCTGTAATGTTTGATCCTGTTCTGTCTGCCTGTACTGTTTGTCTGATCTTGAATGAGGCTGTGCTGAAAATCTTAATTTCCCCTCGGGATGACTAAAGTATTTCTGATTATAATTCTGATTCTGAAAATGTCTGCCAAATGTTTGTACACCGCCTTATGAAACGGCCAAACATTTCGCATAACAAACTACAAACCCCGTTTCCATATGAGTTGGGAAATGGTGTTAGATGTAAATATAAACGGAATACAATGATTTGCAAATCCTTTTCAAGCCATATTCAGTTGAATATGCTACAAAGACAACATATTTCATGTTCAAACTGATAAACATTTTATTTTGTTGCAAATAATCATTAACTTTAGAATTTGATGGCAGCAACACGTGACAAAGAAGTTGGGAAAGGTGGCAATAAATACTGATAAAGTTGAGGAATGCTCATCAAACACTTATTTGGAACATCCCACAGGTGAACAGGCTAATTGGGAACAGGTGGGTGCCATGATTGGGTATAAAAACAGCTTCCCAAAAAATGCTCAGTCTTTCACAAGAAAGGATGGGGTGAGGTACACCCCTTTGTCCACAACTGCGTGAGCAAATAGTCAAACAGTTTAAGAACAAAGTTTCTCAAAGTGCAATTGCAAGAAATTTAGGGATTTCAACATCTACGGTCCGTAATATCATCAAAAGGTTCAGAGAATCTGGAGAAATCACTCCACGTAAGCGGCATGGCCGGAAACCAACATTCCCTCAGACGGCACTGTATCAAAAAGCGACATCAATCTCTAAAGGATTATCACCACATGGGCTCAGGAACACTTCAGAAAACCACTGTCAGTAACTACAGTTGGTCGCTACATCTGTAAGTGCAAGTTAAAGCTCTACTATGCAAAGCGAAAGCCATTTATCAACAACACCCACAAACGCCACCGGCTTCTCTGGGCCCGAGATCATCTAAGATGGACTCATGCAAAGTGGAAAAGTGTTCTGTGGTCTGACGAGTCCACATTTCAAATTGTTTTTGGAAATATTTGACATTGTGTCATCCGGACCAAAGGGGAAGCGAACCATCCAGACTGTTTTCCACGCAAAGTTCAAAAGCCAGCCAAGACATGGGTAACTTACACATCTGTGAAGGCACCATTAATGCTGAAAGGTACATACAGCTTTTGGAACAACATATGCTGCCATCTAAGCGCCGTCTTTTTCATGGACGCCCCTGCTTATTTCAGCAAGACAATGCCAAGCCACATTCAGCACGTGTTACAACAGCGTGGCTTCGTAAAAAAAAGAGTGCGGGTACTTTCCTGGCCCGCCTGCAGTCCAGACCTGTCTCCCATCCAAAATGTGTGGCGCATTATGAAGCCTAAAATACGACAGCGGACTGTTGAACGACTGAAGCTCTACATAAAACAAGAATGGGAAAGAATTCCACTTTCAAAGCTTCAACAATTAGTTTCCTCAGTTCCCAAACGTTTACTGAGTGTTGTTAAAAGAAAAGGTGATGTAACACAGTGGTGAACATGCCCTTTCCCAACTACTTTAAAACGTGTTGCAGCCATGAAATTCTAAGTTAGTTATTATTTAGAAAAAAAAAATAAAGTTCATGAGTTTGAACATGAAATATGTTGTCTTTGTAGTGCATTCAACTGAATATGGCTTGAAAAGGATTTGCAAATCATTGTATTCCGTTTATATTTACATCTAACACAATTTCCCAACTCATATGGAAACGGGGTTTGTAGTTGTTCCCTGGAATGAAGTGTAAAATCTTAGATAACGATTCAGTTTTGTTCTGACCTTTTGGATGGGATTACTTACAAAAAGTGACTGCGTTGACTTGAGCTTCCCAAACATGTGCACTGCGCCATAAAGGTTAGGAAACGCTCCTCCAGATACTTCATTGAGAAAACCTTCTCTGACGTCAAATCGGCGTCAAAGCTCCTTTTCGGGAGGCCGGTGTTCATGCCTGGTGATGCGCCGTCGCAACCAAGGAGACGTGCCGGCCATCAATGGCCGTCGTAAATCCATGGAAAGTGTTGTGTGAGTCACACCAGAAGGTCAGTGTCGGTGGTCATGTTTGCAAAGAGGAGGTGTTCCTGTCCTGTGATGTCATCAGCGCTCATGACGACAGCTCCTTATTGGCCGGTAGCCCGCCGCCTATAAAAGACCTGTACTCGGCCGTTTATAGCATCACTGACAGACGCCATCACAAATGGTGCGGTTAACACGCGTCCAAATGAAATCAACTTCATTTGTTTAACATGGCCTTTGTTTGTTAACAGGCTGCAGAGTTCATCATGAGAAGTTCAGTCGTGGTTATCGTCTGCATTTCACAAGTCTTCACTGTCGCCCAAGGCGGCCCCCTGAGGTAGATGATCACTTTGAGAAGGGTGTGCTTGTGCTTTTCTAGGACCTTGTTAAGTTGGAGTTCAAGTACCAATGATTGTGTTGTGCATGTCGCAGGAAGAGGACGGTGAGCGAGGTCCAGCTCATGCACGACCATGGCGAGCTCAAACAGGTGCAGCAGCGCCGCGATTGGTTGCAGGTGAGGCTGCGAGGCCTCCACACCGCGCCGTGGACCAGGAGGAGGTTCTTTCTGGAGGAACTGGGTGGCCTGACAGCAGAGGAGATCCAGGAAGCTTTGGACGTGTTCGACAAGTTCCTCAACTCCAAACGCTCTTGATTTCACTACAGTTGGAATTGTTCCTCTCTTCATATGCTCCAAAATGTTTTTATTTTGAATTCCAGTTCATTTTGTAGTTGTATTTATTACATTGTTATTTAAGACGCAATATGTACGGGCTGAGATTCATGTAGGCACTATTTGTTTATTTGCAAGATGAAAAGGGAAGAATTGGACCAATGTCATTGATACAATTCTAATTAAATTATTTTTTCCCGTTTGACTTGATTTCAAAATACATCTATATTTTTTTATTTATCCGTTTAAACAAATATGAACTTAGACCAATTATTTTATGAGTGTACCTGTTTTTAGAACAAAATCGTTTTTTGACAATTTGGGATTGCCCTGAGACATTAAGAGGTCGCGTTAAGTCTCGCGAGAAGTCGTGATAGTAAACAACTTCCTGCTGCGCTACGACTTTCAGTCATAAAACAAAAATAACAACGTACGAGCATTCAAAATATTTGCATAGCGATAATATTTTTTCAAAAAGGAATATTTCAATTATTAGCTTGAAAAGCAAACTTATTTAGTTACGTCACCGCGAGTCAAAGTCAAAGCTAAGACAAAAAAGGGCAGCTTAAAATTTTAACAATGTATAATGTGGAGGATAAAAGTTATTCCCATTTTTAAAGCGTGTTTGTCAATTATTTCTGCAGTTAGTAAATGAAATATATGCTACAGAGGAAACACCATCAGCTAGGGAACAGAAGTGGCTGACTTTTGACGCATGCGCAAACACATCAGGCACTTATTAAATTGGCTTGATGGAGTTGAAGATGCAGGACATATATAATATATAATATATTAACATATGCCATTCATTTCTGTAGAAAATGTACTTTTTACTTTGATTTCATAGGACGTACAGTGTAAAAATGTTACATTTTGAGGTATTGTACCCACGTTAGTAGCATTAAAGGCGAACACAATCAAACACCAGAAACGTCTGAAAAGAGACGAAAACGGTGTCATTTTAAAACAGGGGTAGATTGTAGGGGACATCGTTTTTTAATGGTTTTGTTTCACTCAAACATGCTTAACACAGTTCATTTGATATGTTTAGGCTCTTAAAAGGAGTAGGAATTAATTGTTTCACACTATGTGATCATTTTCTAATAGGGAAATAAAAAATGAGTGGTGTACTAAATATATAAATAATAAAACATAAGCATCGCTAGTGCAGTTATTATCAGCATGGTGCTGCCCTAAGGCAATTAAGGAGGAGATGTCCGGTTTTTCCGAGGCGCATTTGAAGGCAGCATCGCTGTGACTCAGTCATCCGGACTTTGAAAGTGTCTTGATGATGACTCGCCGCTGCATCCTTTTTTTCCCTTTTTTTCCCCCCAACATTTTTCTTTTCTGACGCTCTCAATGTTTGAGCCGACGCGTTGACTGAGTGGAAGGAAGGATGCGGATGAAGTTGTCAAGTAATGAGCGAGGATGCTGAGGCTTTGTTGGGAGGACGACGAGGCTTTTGCTGCTTTGTCTTCTCCTGGTCCTCCCCGGAGCGCCGGTAGGATGCCTGCTTTACAATTCTCACTTTTCTACGACGTGCCTTTCATTCCCGTGGATTGGGAGTGGGAGACTAACCCACATATTTACATTTGTGCAGTTAATACATCATGTCACTGCAAGAGCTTTCTCCTTTGGCCATCAGTCCATGGCAGCATCCGCTAAATCATTGATGGAGCCCACGACACTCTTGCTTTTAATAGATAGCCGTGACAGCTGCTGTCCTTTAATTCCACGTATTGAACTGCTGTCCTTTAATTCCACGTATTCAGCTGCTGTCCTATAATTCCACGTATTGAGATGCTGTCCTTTAATTCCACGTATTCAGATGCTGTCCTTTAATTCCACGTATTCAGCTGCTGTCCTTTAATTCCACGTATTCAGCTGCTGTCCTATAATTCCACGTATTGAGCTGCTGTCCTATAATTCCACGTATTGAGCTGCTGTCCTTTAATTCCACGTATTCAGCTGCTGTCCTATAATTCCACGTATTGAGCTGCTGTCCTTTAATTCCACGTATTCAGCTGCTGTCCTATAATTCCCCTTATTGAACTGCTGTCCTTTAATTCCACGTATTCAGCTGCTGTCCTATAATTCCACGTATTCAGATGCTGTCCTTTAATTCCACGTATTGAGCTGCTGTCCTTTAATTCCACGTATTCAGCTGCTGTCCTATAATTCCCCTTATTGAACTGCTGTCCTATAATTCCCCTTATTGAACACCACCTTAAAATAAATGTAGCAGTGGTCAGCAAAATGCTGATGGAGGAGCCACCTTCCCTCAATTTCTTTGTTTCTGTTGCCAGACACCTTTTTATTGTCCACTTTTTGTTAGCACTTCACTTCTCTATCAGACATTTCTGTTGCCAGATACCTTTTTATTGTCCACTTTCTGTTAGCACTTCACTTCTCTATCAGACATTTCTGTTGCCAGATACCTTTTTATTGTCCACTTTCTGTTAGCACTTCACTTCTCTATCAGACATTTCTGTTGCCAGATACCTTTTTATTGTCCACTTTTTGTTAGCACTTCACTTCTCTATCAGACATTTCTGTTGCCAGATACCTTTTTATTGTCCACTTTCTGTTAGCACTTCACTTCTCTATCAGACATTTCTGTTGCCAGATACCTTTTTATTGTCCACTTTTTGTTAGCACTTCACTTCTCTATCAGACATTTCTGTTGCCAGATACCTTTTTTATTGTCCACTTTTTGTTAGCACTTCACTTCTCTATCAGACATTTCTGTTGCCAGATACCTTTTTATTGTCCACTTTCTGTTAGCACTTCACTTCTCTATCAGACATTTCTGTTGCCAGACACCTTTTTATTGTCCACTTTCTGTTAGCACTTCACTTCTCTATCAGACATTTCTGTTGCCAGATACCTTTTTATTGTCCACTTTTTGTTAGCACTTTACTTCTCTTTTAGACATTTCTGTTGCCAGATACCTTTTTATTGTCCACTTTCTGTTAGCACTTCACTTCTCTATCAGACATTTCTGTTGCCAGATACCTTTTTATTGTCCACTTTCTGTTAGCACTTCACTTCTCTATCAGACATTTCTGTTGCCAGATACCTTTTTATTGTCCACTTTTTGTTAGCACTTCACTTCTCTATCAGACATTTCTGTTGCCAGATACCTTTTTATTGTCCACTTTGTGTTAGCACTTCACTTCTCTATCAGACGTTTCTGTTGCCAGATACCTTTTTATTGTCCACTTTGTGTTAGCACTTCACTTCTCTTTCAGACATTTCTGTTGCCAGATACCTTTTTATTGTCCACTTTGTGTTAGCACTTCACTTCTCTATCAGACATTTCCCCCTCAAAGCGTATGTGGAGGTTTTTGCCCCTGCTGGTGTCTTCAAGGACATCGCTGCTATGTAGTCATGGCAACCAGGCTAATCTTGCTTCATCATATTTCATTCCTTCTCCTACTTGAAAATGAGCAGTAAAAAGAAAACCATTCTTTACAGCAGGGGTGTCCAAACAGCGGCCCGTTTTCAGCATACAGCTCGATTTTATTGGCCCTTGGCATGTCATGAAAATACAATGATATATAATATTTCTATTTTTTTTAATCTATGTTTCTGTTTTTATTTAGTGTTTATCTAGTGTTGTTCATGTTGTCATTTCTATTTTAATTTTCTATTATATATTATATATTCTAACTTTCTATTTTTTATTTTTTTTATACTTTGAGTTTTAAACAAATGTAAAGTGCATAATTATTATTATTATAATGAATTGTTGAATGTAATTTTGTTTATAGATTATATGCAATCTGTTGTTGTGTTCCCTAATTTTGAGTGTACATAAATGAAGGTGTGTGTTGCTGACATAATCTGGACTGGACCTGCTTTTAAGAACCCTTTAAACAATCTCATTTCATTGACAACCTGGTCTGGTGAAGATAATGTCCTTTATTTAAAAAAAAAAACACACAAAAAACAAAAAACAAAACATTTTCTTGAACAAAAAAGAAACTAAAATAAAATAAAAACAGTTATATAGAAATGTGTAATTAATAAAAATGAGTACAATTAAGTGTTAAAGGTTAGTACTATTAGTGGAGCAGCAGCACACACAATCATGTGTGCTTACGGACTGTATCTCTTGCAGACTGTATTGATTTATATTGTTAATATTAATAACTGTATCTCTTGCAGACTGTATTGATTTATATTGTTAATATTAATAACTGTATCCCTTGCAGACTGTATTGATTTATATTGTTAATATTAATAACTGTATCTCTTGCAGACTGTATTGATATATATTGTTAATATTAATAACTGTATCTCTTGCAGACTGTATTGATTTATATTGTTAATATTAATAACTGTATCCCTTGCAGACTGTATTGATTTATATTGTTAATATTAATAACTGTATCTCTTGCAGACTGTATTGATATATATTGTTAATATTAATAACTGTATCTCTTGCAGACTGTATTGATTTATATTGTTAATATTAATAACTGTATCCCTTGCAGACTGTATTGATTTATATTGTTAATATTAATAACTGTATCTCTTGCAGACTGTATTGATATATATTGTTAATATTAATAACTGTATCTCTTGCAGACTGTATTGATTTATATTGTTAATATTAATAACTGTATCCCTTGCAGACTGTATTGATTTATATTGTTAATATTAATAACTGTATCTCTTGCAGACTGTATTGATTTATATTGTTAATATTAATAACTGTATCCCTTGCAGACTGTATTGATATATATTGTTAATATTAATAACTGTATCTCTTGCAGACTGTATTGATTTATATTGTTAATATTAATAACTGTATCTCTTGCAGACTGTATTGATTTATATTGTTAATATTAATAACTGTATCTCTTGCAGACTGTATTGATATATATTGTTAATATTAATAACTGTATCTCTTGCAGACTGTATTGATATATATTGTTAATATTAATAACTGTATCTCTTGCAGACTGTATTGATTTATATTGTTAATATTAATAACTATCTCTTGCAGACTGTATTGATATATATTGTTAATATTAATAACTGTATCTCTTGCAGACTGTATTGATTTATATTGTTAATATTAATAACTGTATCTCTTGCAGACTGTATTGATTTATATTGTTAATATTAATAACTGTATCTCTTGCAGACTGTATTGATTTATATTGTTAATATTAATAACTGTATCTCTTGCAGACTGTATTGATTTATATTTTTAATATTAATAACTGTATCTCTTGCAGACTGTATTGATATATATTGTTAATATTAATAACTGTATCCCTTGCAGACTGTATTGATATATATTGTTAATATTAATAACTATCTCTTGCAGACTGTATTGATATATATTGTTAATATTAATAACTGTATCTCTTGCAGACTGTATTGATTTATATTGTTAATATTAATAACTATCTCTTGCAGACTATTGATTTATATTGTTAATATTAATAACTATCTCTTGCAGACTGTATTGATTTATATTGTTAATATTAATAACTGTATCTCTTGCAAACTGCATTGATATATAATGTAGGAACCAGAATATTAATAACAGAAGGAAACAACCCTTTTTTGTGAATGGGTGTGGAGGGAGGGAGAGTTTTTGGGTTGGTGCACTAACTGTAAGTGTATCTTGTGTTTTTTATGTGGATTTAATAATAAAAAAATACAATTATTAATGAGACATAGTGTTAGATATTAAGGCGGGGGTCAGCAACTCGCAGCTCTCGAGCTGCATGTGACTCTTTAGTGCCGCCCTAGTGGCTCCCTAGAGCATTTTTTAAAAAAGGATTGAAAATGGAAAAAGATGAGGGAACTTTTTTTTGTTTTGTTTTAGTATATATTTTTTGTTTAAGGACAAACATGACACAAACCTTCCCATCCATCCATCCATCCATCCATCTTCTTCCGCTTATCCGAAGTGGGGTCGCGGGGGCAGCAGCCTAAGCAGGGAAGCCCAGACTTCCCTCTCCCCAGCCACTTGGTCCAGCTCCTCCCGGGGGATCCCGAGGCGTTCCCAGGCCAGCCAGGAGACATAGTCTTCCCAACGTGTCCTGGGTCTTCCCTGTGGCCTCCTGCCAGTCGGACGTGCCCTAAACACCTCCCTAGGTAGGCGTTTGGGTGGCATCCTGACCAGATGCCCGAACCACCTCATCTGGCTCCTCTCCATGTGGAGGAGCAGCGGCTTTACTTTGAGTTCCTCCCGGATGACAGAGCTTCTCACCCTATCTCTAAGGGAGAGACCCACCACCCGGCGGAGGAAACTCATTTGGGCCGCTTGTACCCGTGATCTTGTCCTTTCGGTCATAACCCAAAGCTCATGACCATAGGTGAGGATGGGAACGTAGATCGACCGCTAAATTGAGAGCTTTGCCTTCCGGCTCAGCTCCTTCTTCACCACAACGGATCGATACAGCGTCCGCATTACTGAAGATGCCGCACCGATCCACCTGTCCATCTCACCATCCACTCTTCCCTCACTCGTGAACAAGACTCCCAGGTACTTGAACTCCTCCGCTTGGGGCAAGATCTCCTCCCCAACCCGGAGATGGCACTCCACCCTTTTCCGGGCGAGAACCATGGACTCGGACTTGGAGGTGCTGATTCTCATCCCAGTCGCTTCACGCTCGGCTGCGAACCGATCCAGTGAGAGCTGAAGATCCTGGCCAAATGAAGCCATCAGGACCACATCATCTGCAAAAAGCAGAGACCTAATCCTGCAGCCACCAAACCAGATCCCCTCAACGCCTTGACTGCGCCTAGAAATTATGTCCATAAAAGTTCAGAACAGAACTTGGCGGAGTCCAACCCTCACTGGAAACGTGTCCGACTTACTGCCGGCAATGCGGACCAAGCTCTGACACTGATCATACAGGGAGCGGACCAAGCTCTGACACTGATCATACAGGGAGAGGACCAAGCTCTGACACTGATCATACAGGGAGTGGACCAAGCTCTGACACTGATCATACAGGGAGTGGACCAAGCTCTGACACTGATCATACAGGGAGCGGACCAAGCTCTGACACTGATCATACAGGGAGAGGACCAAGCTCTGACACTGATCATACAGGGAGAGGACCAAGCTCTGACACTGATCATACAGGGAGTGGACCAAGCTCTGACACTGATCATACAGGGAGCGGACCAAGCTCTGACACTGATCATACAGGGAGAGGACCAAGCTCTGACACTGATCATACAGGGAGAGGACCAAGCTCTGACACTGATCATACAGGGAGTGGACCAAGCTCTGACACTGATCATACAGGGAGTGGACCAAGATCTGACACTGATCATACAGGGAGTGGACCAAGCTCTGACACTGATCATACAGGGAGTGGACCAAGCTCTGACACTGATCATACAGGGAGTGGACCAAGCTCTGACACTGATCATACAGGGAGTGGACCAAGCTCTGACACTGATCATACAGGGAGTGGACCAAGCTCTGACACTGATCATACAGGGAGTGGACCAAGCTCTGACACTGATCATACAGGGAGTGGACCAAGCTCTGACACTGATCACACAGGGAGCGGACCGCCACAATCAGACGGTCCCATACCCCATACTCTCTGAGCACTCCCCACAGGACTTCCCGGGGTACACGGTCCAATGCCTTCTCCAAGTCCACAAAGCACAAACCTTCCCAATTGTTAGAACTACCACTCTTGAATATGTTTGTGTGTATGCTTCACTGGTGAGAGTATTTGGTGAACATCATTTTTTCCTACTCATTTCGGCGGTTCTTGAACTCACCATAGTGTGGACTGTGACACAAGAGTTTGTTTACATGTAAAATCGTCCACTCCTTCTTTGTCCCATTTTGTCCACCAAAAGTTTTATGCTGTGCGTTAATACTCAAAGGTGAACTTTGTTGATGTTATTGACTTGTTGGAGTGCTAATCAGGCATATTTGGTCACTGCATGACTGCAAGCTAACCAATGCTAACATGCTATTTAAGCTAGCTGTATGTACATATTGCATCATTATGCCTTTTTTGTAGCTATATTTGAGCTCATTTAATTTCCTTGACTTATGTCCTCTGTGTATTTCATTTATATTTGCATGTCTTGTCATGATCTGTTACCCGGGTCATGGCATAATTTATGTTTAGTAGTTTCCTATGTTTTACCGTATTTCCTCGAATTAGCGCCCGGGCAGTAATTATTTTAAAACTTCTTCTCACTCCGGCGCTTACCAAAGGCATGCGGTAAATTTAGGCATGCGCTTATAAATTTGAGTGTGATGTAAGGATACCATCATGAC
Source organism: Entelurus aequoreus (assembly GCF_033978785.1). Classification (NCBI taxonomy): domain Eukaryota; kingdom Metazoa; phylum Chordata; class Actinopteri; order Syngnathiformes; family Syngnathidae; genus Entelurus; species Entelurus aequoreus. The sequence continues at coordinate 81,163 of NC_084746.1, forward strand.
ATCGCTTAATGCCGCAATAACATTTAAAGCACAATAAATCATCCCGGGAGTTCTTTTTGTTTGGGTCTGAAAAGGCAATTATAACGTGACACTCTTTATTTTTACAAGGGGTCATTCAACAATTACGTACGCATTTTTCTGTATGTAAAAACGCATGAAAAACAATTTGAAAATAAAACATGCTACTTTAATTCTTAACTATGATTGTAACAACAAACATCATCAATCAATGTAAACGACATCCGTGAGGCCAGAGAGAAAATATCATTTGAACTTGAACAAACTGAAAATGTTCCTGTCGGCATTACTGACAGATGCTTCCCCCACTGCACCTTGATGGACATCTACTACGGTACTTGGACTACATCCTGTGGAGATCCATCACTTGTTCAGACCTCTTCATCTTCAGCGTCGTCCATTTCTCCGTCACCCTGTCCGACATGTACGTCCAAAACTACAGCACCGTCGTTTGAAATCATTTCGTCTGTGTCTACTTCCTCATCACTCTCATCACTTTTTAGGGCTATGTATGGTGGTCATCTGTGTCCACTTCCTCATCACTCTCATCACTTTTTAGGGCTATGTATGGTGGTCATCTGTGTCCACTTCCTCATCACTTTTTAGGGCTATGTCTTGGTGGTCATCTGTGTCCACTTCCTCATCACTCTCATCACTTTTTAGGGCTATGTCTTGGTGGTCATCTGTGTCCACTTCCTCATCACTTTTTAGGGCTATGTCTTGGTGGTCATCTGTGTCCACTTCCTCATCACTCTCATCACTTTTTAGGGCTATGTCTTGGTGGTCATCTGTGTCCACTTCCTCATCACTTTTTAGGGCTATGTCTTGGTGGTCATCTGTGTCCACTTCCTCATCACTCTCATCACTTTTTAGGGCTATGTCTTGGTGGTCATCTGTGTCCACTTCCTCATCACTCTCATCACTTTTTAGGGCTATGTATGGTGGTCATCTGTGTCCACTTCCTCATCACTCTCATCACTTTTTAGGGCTATGTCTTGGTGGTCATCTGTGTCCACTTCCTCATCACTCTCATCACTTTTTAGGGTTATGTCTTGGTGGTCATCTGTGTCCACTTCCTCATCACTCTCATCACTTTTTAGGCCTATGTCTTGGTGGTCATCTGTGTCCACTTCCTCATCACTTTTTAGGGCTATGTCTTGGTGGTCATCTGTGTCCACTTCCTCATCACTCTCATCACTTTTTAGGGCTATGTCTTGGTGGTCATCTGTGTCCACTTCCTCATCACTTTTTAGGGCTATGTCTTGGTGGTCATCTGTGTCCACTTCCTCATCACTCTCATCACTTTTTAGGGTTATGTCTTGGTGGTCATCTGTGTCCACTTCCTCATCACTCTCATCACTTTTTAGGGCTATGTCTTGGTGGTCATCTGTGTCCACTTCCTCATCACTTTTTAGGGCTATGTCTTGGTGGTCATCTGTGTCCACTTCCTCATCACTCTCATCACTTTTTAGGGCTATGTCTTGGTGGTCATCTGTGTCCACTTCCTCATCACTCTCATCACTTTTTAGGGTTATGTCTTGGTGGTCATCTGTGTCCACTTCCTCATCACTCTCATCACTTTTTAGGGCTATGTCTTGGTGGTCATCTGTGTCCACTTCCTCATCACTTTTTAGGGCTATGTCTTGGTGGTCATCTGTGTCCACTTCCTCATCACTCTCATCACTTTTTAGGGCTATGTATGGTGGTCATCTGTGTCCACTTCCTCATCACTCTCATCACTTTTTAGGGCTATGTCTTGGTGGTCATCTGTGTCCACTTCCTCATCACTTTTTAGGGCTATGTCTTGGTGGTCATCTGTGTCCACTTCCTCATCACTCTCATCACTTTTTAGGGTTATGTCTTGGTGGTCATCTGTGTCCACTTCCTCATCACTCTCATCACTTTTTAGGGCTATGTCTTGGTGGTCATCTGTGTCCACTTCCTCATCACTTTTTAGGGCTATGTCTTGGTGGTCATCTGTGTCCACTTCCTCATCACTCTCATCACTTTTTAGGGTTATGTCTTGGTGGTCATCTGTGTCCACTTCCTCATCACTCTCATCACTTTTTAGGGCTATGTCTTGGTGGTCATCTGTGTCCACTTCCTCATCACTTTTTAGGGCTATGTCTTGGTGGTCATCTGTGTCCACTTCCTCATCACTCTCATCACTTTTTAGGGCTATGTATGGTGGTCATCTGTGTCCACTTCCTCATCACTCTCATCACTTTTTAGGGCTATGTCTTGGTGGTCATCTGTGTCCACTTCCTCATCACTCTCATCACTTTTTAGGGCTATGTCTTGGTGGTCATCTGTGTCCACTTCCTCATCACTTTTTAGGGCTATGTCTTGGTGGTCATCTGTGTCCCCTTCCTCATCACTTTTTAGGGCTATGTCTTGGTGGTCATCTGTGTCATCTTGTCTCAGGGCTGATTGAGGAGGTCGTGTATATCAATACATATGTATTATTTATTTAAAACCAGTTTGACCCGCCGCTAATTCTAGCATGCGCATACTATATACCCGGCGGCAATTCAAGGAAATACGGTAGAGTCTGTTTCCTGGGCGCACCCTCTTTCCTTTTGTTTACTGTTGGTTTCCATGGGAACTGATTCTCCTCACCTGTCTTAGTTTAGCAATTAGTGTTCCCACCAGGTGTTTCGGTTGATCACTCCCATTTATTTAAAGTCATTTCTGTCACCCAGGACTAGTTGCTGGGTCAATGTGTGCTATACGTCATGCATTGCCTTCATTATAACACTTATATAAGACTTTTAAAGTCATTTTGATAGTAGGCTAATATAGCTAATATAGACACTTACATCATGTGTTGTCTTCATTATAACACTTATATAAGACTTTTAAAGTCATTTTGATAGTAGGCTAATATAGCTAATATAGACACTTACATCATGTGTTGTCTTCATTATAACACTTATATAAGACTTTTAAAGTCATTTTGATAGTAGGCTAATATAGCTAATATAGACACTTACATCATGTGTTGCCTTCATTATAACACTTATATTAGACTTTAGGGGCGGCATGGCGTAGTGGGTAGAGCGCCCGTGTCAGAAACCTGAGGGTTGCAGGTTCGCTCCCCGCCTCTTACCATGCCGTTGTGTCCTTGGGCAGGACACTTCACCCTTGCCCCCGGTGCCGCTCACGCCGGTGAATGAATGTTGAATGAATGATAGGTGGTGGTCGGGGGGGCCGTAGGCGCAAATTGGCAGCCACGCTTCCGTCAGTCTACCCCAGGGCAGCTGTGGCTACGAAAGTAGCTTACCACCACCAGGTGTGTATGAATGATGTGTTTTTAACATGTAAAGCGACGTTGGGTACTTAGAAAAGCGCTATATAAATCCCAGGTATTATTGTTATTATTACTTTTAAAGTCATTTTGATAGTAGGCTAATATAACTAATATAGACACTTACATCATGTGTTGTCTTCATTTTAACACGTACTTTAATCTTTAATATAAGATTTTAAAGTCATTTTGATAGTAGGCTAATATAGACACTTACATCATGTGTTGCCTTCATTATAACACGTATAAGAACATCCATGATTGGTCGGAGGGCCTACTATGATGAGTCAGCATTGGTTAAGAGTAGGGCAAAACATTAGGGACACTCGCTTGCTTTGCCAAACACGTCTTTAATGGTGAACTGCCAACATGACAATGATAAACAGGAAGTGCTTCAAGTTGAATGCCGTTGTAAAAACACTGAGACCGTTTTTGAAACTGCACCAATTATTTTCCTCAGAATCTTCAACTAACTTGAAGTGTTCTGCCAAGAGAATTATTTGTAAAATGTACAAACCCCGTTTCCATATCAATCAATCAATCAATGTTTATTTATATAGCCCTAAATCACAAGTGTCTCAAAGGGCTGCACAAGCCACAACAACATCCTCGGTACAGAGCCCACATAAGGGCAAAGAAAAACTCACCCCAGTGGGACGTCTATGTGAATGACTATGAGAAACCTTGGAGAGGACCGCATATGTGGGTAACCCCCCCCCCCCCCTGTAGGGGAGACCAAAAGCAATGGATGTGGAGTGGGTCTGACATAATATTGTGAAAGTCCAGTCCACAGCGGATCCAACACATCAGCGAGAGTCCAGTCCATAGTCGCTTCACACTCAGCTGCGAACCGATCCAGCGAGAATAGGGGATGAGAATCAGCACCTCCAAGTCCGAGTTCTTGGTTCTTGCCCGGAAAAGGGTGGAGTGCCATCTCCGGGTTGCGGAGGAGACCCTGCCCCAAGTGGAGGAGTTCAAGTACCTTGGAGTCTTGTTCACGAGTGAGGGAAGAGTGGATGGTGAGATCGACAGGCGGATCGGTGCGGCGTCTTCAGTAATGCGGACGCTGTATCGATCCGTTCTGGTGAAGAAGGAGCTGAGCCGGAAGGCAAAGCTCTCAATTTAGCGGTCGATCTACGTTCCCATCCTCACCTATGGTCATGAACTTTGGGTTATGACCGAAAGGACAAGATCACGGGTACAAGCGGCCCAAATGAGTTTCCTCCGCCGGGTGGTGGGTCTCTCCCTTAGAGATAGGGTGAGAAGCTCTGTCATCCGGGAGGAGCTCAAAGTAAAGCCGCTGCTCCTCCACATGGAGAGGAGCCAGATGAGGTGGTTCGGGCATCTGGTCAGGATGCCACCCGAACGCCTCCCTAGGGAGGTGTTTAGGGCATGTCTGACCGGTAGGAGGCCACAGGGAAGACCCAGGACACGTTGGGAAGACTATGTCTCCCGGCTGGCCTGGGAACGCCTCGGGATCCCCCGGGAGGAGCTGGACCAAGTGGCTGGGGAGAGGGAAGTCTGGGTTTCCCTGCTTAGGCTGCTGCCCCCGCGACCCCACCTCGGATAAGCTGAAGAAGATGGATGGATGGTCCATAGTGGATCTAACATTATAGTGAGAGTCCAGTCCATAGTGGATCTAACATAATAGTGAGAGTCCAGTCCATAGTGGATCTAACATAATAGTGAGAGTCCAGTCCATAGTGGATCAAACATAATAGTGTGAGAGTCCAGTCCATAGTGGATCTAACATAATAGTGAGAGTCCAGTCCATAGTGGATCTAACATAATAGTGAGAGTCCAGTCCACAGTGGATCTAACATAATAGTGTGAGAGTCCAGTCCACAGTGGATCTAACATAATAGTGTGAGAGTCCAGTCCACAGTGGATCTAACATAATAGTGAGAGTCCAGTCCTTAGTGGATCAAACATAATAGTGTGAGAGTCCAGTCCATAGTGGATCTAACATAATAGTGAGAGTCCAGTCCATAGTGGATCTAACATAATAGTTAGAGTCCAGTCCATAGTGGATCTAACATAACAGTGAGAGTCCAGTCCATAGTGGATCTAACATAATAGTGAGAGTCCAGTCCATAGTGGATCTAACATAATAGTGAGAGTCCAGTCCATAGTGGATCTAACATAATAGTGTGAGAGTCCAGTCCATAGTGGATCTAACATAATAGTGAGAGTCCAGTCCATAGTGGATCTAACATAATAGTTAGAGTCCAGTCCATAGTGGATCTAACATAATAGTGAGAGTCCAGTTCATAGTGGATCTAACATAATAGTGAGAGTCCAGTTCATAGTGGATCTAACATAATAGTGAGAGTCCAGTTCATAGTGGATCTAACATAATAGTGAGAGTCCAGTTCATAGTGGATCTAACATAATAGTGAGAGTCCAGTTCATAGTGGATCTAACATAATAGTGAGAGTCCAGTTCATAGTGGATCTAACATAATAGTGTGAGAGTCCAGTCCACAGTGGATCTAACATAATAGTGTGAGAGTCCAGTCCATAGTGGATCTAACATAATAGTGAGAGTCCAGTCCATAGTGGATCTAACATAATAGTGAGAGTCCAGTCCATAGTGGATCTAACATAATAGTGAGAGTCCAGTCCATAGTGGATCTAACATAACAATGAGAGTCCAGTCCATAGTGGATCTAACATAATAGTGAGAGTCCAGTCCATAGTGGATCTAACATAATAGTGAGAGTCCAGTCCATAGTGGATCTAACATAATAGTTAGAGTCCAGTCCATAGTGGATCTAACATAACAGTGAGAGTCCAGTCCATAGTGGATCTAACATAATAGTGAGAGTCCAGTCCATAGTGGGGCCAGCAGGAACCGTCCCGAGCGGAGACGGGTCAGCAGCACAGAGATGTCCCCAACCGATGCACAGGCTAGCGGTCCACCCCGGGTCCCGACTCTGGACAGCCAGCACTTCATCCATGGCCACCGGACCTGTGTAACTCCCCCTCCACAAGTGAGAGGGGAGCAGAGGAGAAAAGAAAATAAACGGCAGATCAACTGGTCTAAAAAGGGGGGTTATTTAAAGGCTAGAGTATACAAATGAGTTTTAAGATGGGACTTAAATGCTATGAGTTGGGAAATGGTGTTAGATGTAAATATAAACAGAATACAATGATTTGCAAATCCTTTTCAAGCCATATTCAGTTGAATATGCTACAAAGACAACATATTTCATGTTCAAACTCATAAACTTTTTTTTTTTTGCAAATAATCATTAAAGGCCTACTGAAATGATTTTTTTTTATTTAAACGGGGATAGCAGATCTATTCTATGTGTCATACTTGATCATTTCGCGATATTGCCATATTTTTGCTGAAAGGATTTAGTATAGAACAACGACGATAAAGATTGCAACTTTTGGTCTCTGATAAAAAAAAGGCTTGCCCCTACCGGAAGTAGCGTGACGTAGTCAGTTGAACATATACGCAAAGTTCCCTATTGTTTACAATGATGGCCGCATGAAGTGAGAGAGATTCGGACCGAGAAAGCGACAATTTCCCCATTAATTTGAGCGAGGATGAAAGATTTGTGGATGAGTAAAGTGCAAGTGAAGGACTAGTGGGGAGTTGAAGCTATTCAGATAGGGAAGATGCTGTGAGAGGCGGGGGTGACCTGATATTCAGCTGGAAATGACTACAACAGTAAATAAACACAAGACATATATATACTCTATTAGCCACAACACAACCAGGCTTATATTTAATATGCCACAAATTAATCCTGCATAAAAACACCTGCGTGGTTGTTATGCTAGCTCCTAGCTCCTCTGCTAGCTCCTAGCTCCATAGAACACGCCAATACAATTCAAACACCTGATCAACACACACAATCATTCAGCCCAAAAGACCGTTCACCTAACCCAAGGTTCATAAAGCTTATATATTTTTAAAAAGTTACGTACGTGACGCGCACATACGGTCAAGCTCTCAAATGTTTAGCAGCCAAGGCTGCATACTCACGGTACCTGATATTCAGCTGGGAATGACTACAACAGTAAATAAACACAAGACATATATATACTCTATTAGCCACAACACAACCAGGCTTATATTTAATATGCCACAAATTAATCCTGCATAAAAACACCTGCGTGTTTGTTATGCTAGCTCCTAGCTCCTATGCTAGCTCCTAGCTCCATAGAACACGCCAATACAATTCAAACACCTGATCAACACACACAATCACTCAGCCCAAAAGACCGTTCACCTAACCCAAGGTTCATGAAGCTTATATATTTTTAAAAAGTTACGTACATACGCAAAAAAAAGTTGCGCACATACGGTCAAGCGATCAAATGTTTAGAAGCCAAAGCTGCATACTCACAGTAGCACGTCTGCGTCTTTGTCATCCAAATCAAAGTAATCCTGGTAAGAGTCTGTGTTGTCCCAGTTCTCTACAGGCGTCTGTGTATCGAAGTCAAAAGTCCTCCTGGTTAGAGTCTCTGTTATCCGAGTTCTTCCATCTTGACTGCATCTTTCGGGAATGTAAACAAAGAAGCGCCGGCTGTGTTCTGTTGTTGCTGACTACGTTCGAAAAATACGTCCATTTCGCACCGACAACTTTCTTCTTTGCTTGCTCAGCTTCCTTCTCCATAATGCAATGAACATGATTGCAACAGATTCACGAACACAGATGTCCAGAATACTGTGGAATTATGAAATGAAAACAGAGCTTTTTCGTATTGGCTTCAATGTGGAAGGCATACCCGTGTTCCCCGGGCTACGTCACGCGCATACGTCATCCTCAGAGGCGTTTCGAACCGGAAGTTTAGCGGCAAATTTAAAATGTCACTTTATAAGTTAACCCGGCCGTATTGGCATGTGTTATAATGTTAAGATTTCATCATTGACATATAAACTATCAGACTGCGTGGTCGGTAGTAGTGGCTTTCAGTAGGCCTTTAACTTAGAATGTCATGGCTGCAACACGTGCCAAAGTAGTTGTGAAAGGGCATGTTCACCACTGTGTTACATGGCCTTTCCTTTTAACAACACTCAGTAAAGGTTTGGGAAGTGAGGAAACTAATTGTTAAAGCTTTGAAAGTGGAGGTGTAACGCAGGTGTCAAATTCATACCTTTTTGAATTTGACTGGTATGATCTTGCCTGCTAGTTACTCTTTGAGCGCTGTGCGTGCTTCCGGGTCACGTGACCGCCGCGGTCCAATTAGCTTGGCTTATAAACCGGTACCAGGAAGTGGCCCGCAGACAGACCGATTGTATTCTCGAGGTAGATTTGTATTCTTGTTTTCACCTGTAATATTGTGCTGACTGAGTAGAAACTCAAATGCCTACTTTGTAACTTTATAGAGCCAACTACCAGCGCCGGAGTTTTTTTCTCATTAAGCTGTGTGTGACGGTAGAAGAGTTGGTGAGTCCATATTTATGAACATAGCACCTTTAGCATGTATGTTTCTTGGATTGTTTTCATTGCAGCAGTCTTTGTAGCATATTCTCAATCGTCCATATACAAGGTTTATGATTTAAACCTTTGATAACTATTTGTGTATTGAATGTACTATTAAATGTGTTTTGATAATAAGCACGTTTAGTGCACTGATTGTTTTGTATAGGTCATATTTATGCTGCTAATAGTTATTTTGGCATTTTATTGCATACTGTGATTCTGACATGTATTGATTTATATTGTACAATATTGAGCAAAGAACTAGAACATATTCTGGATACTTTATAATACAATTAGTGTTATTTAAAGAAGATATTTTGTGTACACATGGATTTATAAGAATGTTCCTGGCTCTTACACAGGCCAGGCTTCTTTTTTTTGATGGCGAGCTAAAGAAAGAAGAATCTAGTCCAAGGACTGGTTTTGGAAGATCCCAGCCAGGAACCACCACCTGTTCTGTCTGGGCGGGTAGGAGGCTCTCCAGCCGACCCTTTACATTTTTTCCCCATCTTTAACCAGCAGTACATGGATTGTACTGCCATCCTTTTTTTCCCCACAAACTCTAAGTCTGAACTGAGATTTATTCAGATCCAGAGACATTAATTACTGAAATTTGAATTGTGTATATAGTCACTGTTGTTTTCCAGATTACTTTCCTGTTGAATGGCCATTCAACGTATTGTGTGTATATATCTGCTGTCCCTCACAAATTGTTTAATACACGGTGTTAACCAACCTGCAATTTGAGCTTTGCCTTCTCTCTCCGAGTCGAAGCCCTAGTCTTTTGTTCCTAGCCCATAAAACTCAATATTTATTGCATTGATTGTAGCACGGATTGGTTACAGAATTCTTTCCCATTCTTGTTTTATGTAGAGCTTCAGTCGTTCAACAGTCCGGGGGTCTCCCTTGTGCTATTTTACGCTTCATACTGCGCCACACATTTTGGATGGGACACAGGTCTGGACTGCAGGCGGGCCAGGAAAGTACCCGCACTCTTTTTTTACGAAGCCACGCTGTTGTAACACGTGCTGAATGTGGCTTGGCATTGTCTTGCTGAAATAAGCAGGGGCGTCCATGAAAAAGATGGCGTTTAGATGGCAACATATGTTGCTCCAAAAGCTGTATGTACCTTTCAGCATTAATGGTGCCTTCACAGATGTGTAAGTTACCCATGTCTTGGGCACTAATGCACCCCCATACCATCACACATGCTGCCTTTTACACTTTGCGTCGATAACAATCTGGATGGTTTGCTTCCCCTTTGGTCCGGATGACACGATGTCGAATATTTCCAAAAACAATTTGAAATGTGGACTCGTCAGACCACAGAACACTTTTCCACTTTGCATGAGTCCATCTTAGATGATCTCGGGCCCAGAGAAGCCGGCTGCGTTTCTGGGTGTTGTTGATAAATGGCTTTCGCTTTGCATAGTAGAGCTACTAACTGGGTTAATAAAAGTACTGTTAATACCCATCTTGACTAACTGGGTTAATAAAAGTGCTGTTAATACCCATCTTGACTAACTGGTTAATAAAAGTACTGTTAATACCCATCTTGACTAACTGGTTAATAAAAGTACTGTTAATACCCATCTTGACTAACTGGGTTAATAAAAGTACTGTTAATACCCATCTTGACTAACTGGGTTAATAAAAGTGTTGTTAATACCCATCTTGACTAACTGGGTTAATAAAAGTACTGTTAATACCCATCTTGACTAACTGGTTAATAAAAGTACTGTTAATACCCATCTTGACTAACTGGTTAATAAAAGTACTGTTAATACCCATCTTGACTAACTGGGTTAATAAAAGTGTTGTTAATACCCATCTTGACTAACTGGTTAATAAAAGTACTGTTAATACCCATCTTGACTAACTGGGTTAATAAAAGTGTTGTTAATACCCATCTTGACTAACTGGTTAATAAAAGTACTGTTAATACCCATCTTGACTAACTGGTTAATAAAAGTACTGTTAATACCCACCTTGACTAAGTGGGTTAATAAAAGTGCTGTTAATACCCATCTTGACTAAGTGGGTTAATACAAGTACTGTTAATACCCATCTTGACTAAGTGGGTTAATAAAAGTGTTGTTAATACCCATCTTGACTAAGTGGGTTAATAAAAGTGCCTCTGACTGTTTACAGTACACTTGTCATTCACTTCAATTTCACTGAATTTCGTTTCAAAATGAATATCTTTATATGTATACTTTCACTGGAAAATATATGGAGATCTATATCCAACATGGAGTTTAAGTAAAAACATATCGAGATATACTTTTTGGTCCTTATCGACCAGCCCGACCGACCATACAGCACCTTTAAGTGCTCCACTTCTTTGGTGTCCGATCGCTCTTTACTTTCATTTGTCATTTGACTGCCTTCAGCTGCTGGAAGTAAAACATCAGCTACACTGTTAAGCAGGAATACTTCAATGACAATACTTGTTCTTTCACATTTGTGTCTTTGAATTCATGTCTTAGTGACAGACATTGTGGCGTGTCAGTGTTGGACTGCCACCACCACCAACACCACCACCACCACCACCACCAGCAGCAGCAGCAGCGGTGGACCGGGAGCATGAGCCTGTACAGGAAGGATGACACCAGCGGTCAAGCAGCAGGAGGAGGGAGCATGAGCCTGTACAGGAAGGATGACACCAGCGGTCAAGCAGCAGGAGGAGGGAGCATGAGCCTGTACAGGAAGGATGACACCAGCGGTCAAGCAGGAGGAGGGAGCATGAGCCTGTACAGGAAGGATGACACCAGCGGTCAAGCAGCAGGAGGAGGGAGCATGAGCCTGTACAGGAAGGATGACACCAGCGGTCAAGCAGCAGGAGGAGGGAGCATGAGCCTGTACAGGAAGGATGACACCAGCGGTCAAGCAGGAGGAGGGAGCATGAGCCTGTACGGGAAGGATGACACCAGCGGTCAAGCAGGAGGAGGGAGCATGAGCCTGTACAGGAAGGATGACACCAGCGGTCAAGCAGCAGGAGGAGGGAGCATGAGCCTGTACAGGAAGGATGACACCAGCGGTCAAGCAGCAGGAGGAGGGAGCATGAGCCTGTACAGGAAGGATGACACCAGCGGTCAAGCAGCAGGAGGAGGGAGCATGAGCCTGTACGGGAAGGATGACCCCAGCGGTCAAGCAGGAGGAGGGAGCATGAGCCTGTACGGGAAGGATGACCCCAGCGGTCAAGCAGGAGGAGGGAGCATGAGCCTGTACGGGAAGGATGACACCAGCGGTCAAGCAGGAGGAGGGAGCATGAGCCTGTACGGGAAGGATGACCCCAGCGGTCAAGCAGGAGGAGGGAGCATGAGCCTGTACGGGAAGGATGACACCAGCGGTCAAGCAGGAGGAGGGAGCATGAGCCTGTACGGGAAGGATGACACCAGCGGTCAAGCAGGAGGAGGGAGCATGAGCCTGTACGGGAAGGATGACACCAGCGGTCAAGCAGGAGGAGGGAGCATGAGCCTGTACGGGAAGGATGACACCAGCGGTCAAGCAGGAGGAGGGAGCATGAGCCTGTACGGGAAGGATGACACCAGCGGTCAAGCAGGAGGAGGGAGCATGAGCCTGTACGGGAAGGATGACCCCAGCGGTCAAGCAGGAGGAGGGAGCATGAGCCTGTACGGGAAGGATGACACCAGCGGTCAAGCAGGAGGAGGGAGCATGAGCCTGTACGGGAAGGATGACACCAGCGGTCAAGCAGGAGGAGGGAGCATGAGCCTGTACGGGAAGGATGACACCAGCGGTCAAGCAGGAGGAGGGAGCATGAGCCTGTACGGGAAGGATGACACCAGCGGTCAAGCAGGAGGAGGGAGCATGAGCCTGTACGGGAAGGATGACACCAGCGGTCAAGCAGGAGGAGGGAGCATGAGCCTGTACGGGAAGGATGACACCAGCGGTCAAGCAGGAGGAGGGAGTGATAATGGTGACTCGTCCCGTGAGAGAGAAGAGAGTCAGCTGACCCCCTGCATGAGGAATGTCACATCCCCGACCTGGCAGCATGGTGAGGATGGCTTAAAGGAGTGGCGTTGTTACATCCACCATGTTTGCTATACCGTTTACGCCTTTTGTTGACTTAGAAAAACAATCAGGGTGTGACGACAAACTTTTCAACACATCACAATAGATGGGGGCCACTAATACTTGCCACAGTCATCTGGACAAATGATCTAAAAGATCCCTGAGCTGATCCTTTTGTTAAAAAGCCAGTTAGGATGTCATCTACTATAGAGAGTTGTGCATTCACACATAGTCCTGTTATCATGTGTTTAATAACGCGGGCGGTGCAAATATATTCAAGGTGGGCCACCACAAACACTGCGTTAGATGGTCAAGGATGAAGAGTTTTGCTAAGATATAAGAAGTGATGCACAGCTGCACTTGGGAAATGTTAGAAATGATCTTTTTCCCCGCAGATGGACAACGTGGTGATGGCGGCTCATCCTCCAGATCTTCCAGTCCACGGCCTCCTAGGGCCTCTCTTCCGTCTTCAAGTGTACAAGGAGCGGTATTTGCAGGACACCTATCCCAAACCCCTAGCCACGCAAGAGGGGACCTCCACCCCAAGACCCTTGGTCAAAGACCATGTGATACCATGCTTGTGTATGACCTCCGTAGTAAAGAGTTTCATCACGGAGGAGGAGGAGAGTGCTTGACGCTTGTCGTGGACAATACAAGATTTGTCGTGGACTCCGCCATCTTTACAGCCCAAGCCAACACCATGCTGGGAAGGTAAATACATCACACTTCACAAACATGACTTTACATTTAGTGACAACTATACTTCACTCCTACTTACGCGGCAGCATTTAGCACACATGAAAGTGCCAGGATAGTAATTGGGTTCTCAAAGAACCACAAATGTATTGCAATTAGGGCGCAGCGGATAAGGCGCACTGCCAATGAATGGTCTATTTTCCACCTTTTTTCATGACCTTTGTTTTCATCTCATGCAGTGGTTTTTAACCTTGTTGGAGGTACCGAACCCCACCAGTTTCATATGCGCATTCACCCAACTCTTCTTTAGTGAAAATTCAAAAAAAAAAATTCAAATTCAAGACAAAGTTATATGTTTTTGGTAACACTTTAGTATGGGGAACATATTTTAAGTAACAAAGACTTAATTTAGAGTTATTTGGACACTAGGGGAACATATTCTAAGTAACAAAGACTTAATTTAGAGTTATTTGGACACTAGGGGAACATATTCTAAGTAACAAAGAATTAATTTAGAGTTATTTGGTTAGGTTTAGGGTTAGAGGGTTAAGGTTATAATAAGGCCATTCCGAATAAGGCATTAATAAGTACTTAATGATGACTAGTTAAGAGCCAATATGTTACTAATTTGCATGTTAATAAGCAACTAATTAATGGTGAATATGTTCCCCATACTAAAGTGTTAGCATGTTTTATTACTGGTGCACAAAATGAAGCGTGCATGAACATCACCTTGTTCAAACAACAAAACCAACACAGTGCATAAACTCACAACAAATGACACACCTGCAAATCAGTCTGACTTCTGCTGTTGTCGTATCCGTAATACGGCGATAGGGAGAAGTTTGTATTTACACCATGAGTCGGGTGTGTCTTGACATCCGCCGAACCCCTGAGGCCGACTCACCGAACCCCTAGGGTTCCATCAAACCCAGGTTAAGAACCACTGGTCTAATTATTATTGCGATCAAAAATTGAATCATTCAATGATGTTGAAAATTTGAAGTATCAGTATCGGCATTGGTATGCCCACTGCTGCCCCTGTAACTACTTGGTATTGGATTGGTACCCAAACTTGTGGTATCGCCTAAAACTAATGTAAAGTATCCAAACAAAAGAAGAATAAGTGTTCATTTTATTTCAACAGGAGTGTAGATAGAAACATGTTACAACAGAAAGTAACCAGATATCAACAGTAAATTAGCAAGTAGATGAATAATAGTTTTGACAAAATAATACAACTGGAAATGACACAATGTTAGCGCATACGCCGTCAGCTAAATTAGGAGCATTTTGAACCTGTTTTGTCTATTATCGTTTACATACCAAATGTTGTATTGTGATTTATTTCATTATCAAAAGAAAAATGCAATATACATCATATCAATCGCAATTACTCCTCCACAGTTACAATCGATAAACTCTGGTAATAGAAGGGAACATCTATTTCAATCCCACTTATAAATGTTCTGCCTCCGGGGCTGAATCGCTGCTCCACTGGTGTGTGTGTGTGTGTGTGTGTGTGTGTGTGTGTGTGTGTGTGTGTGTGTGTGTGTGTGTGTGTGTGTGTGTGTGTGTGTGTGTGTGTGTGTGTGTGTGTGTGTGTGTGTGTGTGTGTGTGTGTGTGTGTGTGTGTGTGTGTGTGTGTGTGTGTGTGTGTGTGTGTGTGTGTGTGTGTGTGTGTGTGTGTGTGTGTGTGTGTGTGTGTGTGTGTGTGTGTGTGTGTGTGTGTGTGTGTGTGTGTGTGTGTGTGTGTGTGTGTGTGTGTGTGTGTGTGTGTGTGTGTGTGTGTGTGTGTGTGTGTGTGTGCTATATTGCCAAATATATTTGGCCAGCCATCCAAAGGATGACAATCACTAATCACAGGTGTATCAAATCCAGCACTTAGGCATGGAGACTGTTTCTACAAACATGTGTGAAAGAATGGGCCGCTCTCAGTGATTTCCAGCATGGAACTGTCATAGGATGCCACTTGGGCAACAAATCCAGTCGTGAAAATTCCTCGCTCGTAAATATTCCAAAGTCAACTGTCAGCTTTATTATAAGAAAAATGAAAAGTTTGGGAACAACAGCAACTCAGCCACCAAGTGGTAGACCAGGTAAAGTGACAGAGAGGTTAGCATAGTGCAAAGACTTTCTGCACAGTCACTTGCTACAGAGCCAGGAGAACGCTACATTTCAGACTGCATTGTGTGAAATTTGGTGGAGGAGGAATTATGGTGTGGGGTTGTTTTTCAGAAGTTGGGCTTGGCCCCTTAGTTCCAGTGAGAGGAACTTTGAATGCTCCAGGATACCAAAACATTTTGGACAATTCCATGCTCCCAACCTTGTGGGAACAGTTTGGAGCGGGCCCCTTCCTCTTCCAACATGACCAAGCAAGGTTCATCAAGACATGCATGACAGAGTCTGGTGTGGATGAACTTGACTGGCCTGCACACAGTCCTGACCTGAACCCGATACAACACCTTTGGGATGAATTAGAGGGGAGACTGAGAGCCAGGCCTTCTCCACCAGCATCAGTGGGGGACCTCACCAATGCACTTTTGGAAGAATGGTGGAACATTCCTATGCATGTCTTTGGAGGTGGGAGGGGCCTATCCCCAAGTGCATGTCTTTGGAGGTGGGAGGGGCCTATCCCCAGGTGCATGTCTTTGGAGGTGGGAGGGGCCTATCCCCAGGTGCATGTCTTTGGAGGTGGGAGGAAGCCGGAGTAGAACCCACGCAGTCACAGGGAGAACATGCAAACGCCACACAGAAAGATCCCGAGCCGGGATCGAACCCAGGACCTTCGTATTGTGAGGCACATGCACTAACCCCTGTTTCACTGTGCTGCCTCTGTGTGTATGTATGTATAAGTGTGTGTGTATGTATGTATATTCATGTATATTTATGTATATATATATATATATATATATATATATATATATATATATATATACAGGATACCGTATTAAGTCGCACAGGCCGAAAATGCACAATAAATTACAAAATAACATATATAAGTCGCACTGGAGTATAAGTCGCATTTTTTCGGTAAATGTATTTGCTAAAAGCCAACAGCAAGAATAGACATTTGAAAGGCAATTTAAAATGTGTAAAGAATAGTGAACAACAGGCTGAATAAGTGTACGTTATATGAGGCATAAATAACCAACTGGTATGTTAACGTAACATATTATGGTAAGAGTCATTCAAATAACTATAACATATAGAACATGCTATACGTTTACCAAACAATCTGTCACTCCCGATCGCTAAATCCCATGAAATCTTCCTCCCCGGTGTGGCCTCTGCTATGTCCTTTCTTTCTGCTGCTCGATCTCTGTTCTCTGCTGCATATTTCACTACGTCCAGCTTGTAATCTGCAGTATAGGATTTCCTTTTCGCTGCCATTTTAGTTCAGTCCTTCTCAGTTTTTATAAGTTACCGCCAATGTTGATGACCCATTCTAATAGCTGCGGCAGTAGCATATAGCAGTTAGCATCCTATGACCCACAATGCACTTCTGCCATGACCCTCCCCCGCCAAATTCTTATTGGTTGACGTGTGAGTGACGATTCTAGACATTTTCTTCGTCGCTCACGGGAATGAGCTAAATAATATTATTTGATATTTTACGGTAATGTGTTAATAATTTCACACATAAATCGCCCCGGAGTATACGTCACACCCACGGCCAAACTATGAAAAAAACGTTGACTTATATTCCGAAAAATACGGTATGGGGCGCACTCGGGGCCTTCTTGTCTTGGGTTGCTTTTGATTGATTGATTGAGAAGTTTATTGACATCTTCAAGCCGGGCTGCGTGTCTGGGGCACCTGGGTCCTTCTTTCAGATGCTCGTCTTGGTTTGGGCCCGCTAGGACTCGTCCCCGCGTCTGTCGTGGCCCTTTGGTGCGTTGCATTACCATGCATAATACCTTATGCTGTGTTGCATGGTGGCCAGTTGCTGGGGTAGTGACCTTCTGTGTCGGCGTGTCTGTGATTCATGCTTTCCTTTCCTCCTTTTTTAACATTTTTTTAATTTCCTCAGTGGGAGGATCAGCCAGGGCGGTTGCTGGATTGGGCTCATGGGGCCCTAGTTGCTTGTGGGGCGGGGCGGTCTTCCCGTCTCTGGGCCCCTTGGGGCGGGGCGTCCTGTCTTTTCACCCCTGGGGGTATGGTCTCTTGCTGGCTTGGGGGCTGGCTGTCTCCTGCTTCTCCCGTGCCTTGTCCTCTGCCGGGCACCTCTGTCTATGGCCTGCTGCTGGCCTGCCAGGTGGGACTGTGGGCCTGGTTCTGGGGCTCCTTTTGCTGGATGGCCTGCCTGCGTGGGGCCGGAGGTCCCTCGTTCCTTGGGTATTGCACCTGCTGTTTTGGGTTGGGCTCTCTGGGTGGCTGGGGCCATACTTTGCCTCCCGCACATTCTGGGAGACAAATATATTGTACATACAATGTACATACACACAATTCATACATACAGTACATATGCTCCAGCACCCCCACGACCCCGAAAGGGACAAGCGGTAGAAAATGGATGGATGGATGTTCATTAATTTGTATATACATACGTACACACATAGGTACCTACGCACATATACTGGCATATATGTACACAAATACAGTACATACATACACACACACGGTACATACATTCACTGTACAAACATACATAAACACAAACTGAACATACCCGAGCGAGTGTGAATGTTGTCTACCTGTGTTTGCCCTGCGATGATGTGGCCACTCGTCCAGGGTGTACCCTGCTTTCCGCCCAAGTGCAGCTGGGATAGGCTCCAGCCACGCCCGAAAGGGACATGCGGTAGAAATGGATGTATGGACCAACAATATGATTTGCATGAATAGCTGAACAGAACAAAAAAAGAAATGTTCTGCCTTAGTTTCTCCTCCATTTTCTTTGCGTTTACCACCGATGACCGTGTGTGCACCAGGTGATACTCCCATCATTTTACCACTGATGACCGTGTGTGCACCAGGTGATACTCCCATCATTTTACCACTGATGACCGTGTGTGCACCATGTGATACTCCCATCATTTTACCACTGATGACCGTGTGTGCACCAGGTGATACTCCCATCATTTTACCACTGATGACCGTGTGTGCACCAGGTGATACTCCCATCATTTTACCACTGATGACCGTGTGTGCACCATGTGATACTCCCATCATTTTACCACTGATGACCGTGTGTGCACCATGTGATACTCCCATCATTTTACCACCGATGACCGTGTGTGCACCATGTGATACTCCCATCATTTTACCACTGATGACCGTGTGTGCACCAGGTGATACTCCCATCATTTTACCACTGATGACCGTGTGTGCACCAGGTGATACTCCCATCATTTTGTGGTGTCTACTAGTGTTTTTTTGATACTGAGAAGTTTTCTCTAAATACTTGATAGCTGTTGCAGCCTCTCTTGGCTCTGCATCGTCACTGTTTTCTTCTGGTTCTGGATTCAAGATGCTTGTTGTTTTTCCTGCTTTCTTCGTAGGATGTTTA
The DNA here is from genome assembly GCF_033978785.1 of Entelurus aequoreus. NCBI lineage: Eukaryota > Metazoa > Chordata > Actinopteri > Syngnathiformes > Syngnathidae > Entelurus > Entelurus aequoreus. The sequence continues at coordinate 100,171 of NC_084746.1, forward strand.
GCTCCGGGTGGGACAACAATTTCCCAAGGCCCAATGAAAAAGGAGAGTTTGAAGTGGCGGATGGTATCAGCTGCTCTCTCTTCAGAGCCATTCTGGTAAGAATGACATCCCAACCCTTAGGCTGACATCTTTAACACTTTGTCTTAAGCTTCTTGTACACTGGACTTGTTTATTGTTTCATAAAATGAAAAAGAAACTGCACGATTGTAATCAAAAGATTATTTATTAACTGAATGTTTATACTACGAGATGGAACATGTAGTAGGAGTAGAAGTAGGAAGAAGGAGCGTGATTACATCTATTTGACAAACACAAGCTATGCTCATGCATTTAGTTGCCATTCACAACTACTGTCATACATCCATTTCATGGTGAGCTCTGTTCTGAGTGGAAAGTGTCAAGTCAAAGTGATGAATGGTCTCCACCGTCGTGCTGACGTTCACATTCAGAGTGTCGCTCATCTTCTATTCTTTTTTTTACATCCTCAGAGTTGCTCATGAGGTTATATGATGAACTATTATGCAAGTATGCAGGGGCACTGCAAAAAAGAGCTGACTAAATGTAATATAAAAAGACGGAATAATACAAATAAAAACTAGTGAAATGATCTGTCCTTGCAGCTAGTTACAGTTGATAAGACATTGTAAATTAAGATTTGTATATCTAGAAATTAGCAGGACTTTTAAGATAGAAATACGTTTTTTGTGTGACGCGTAGGTGAAGTGGATCCCAAGGATGCAGAGACGTTTATCGTATGGACAAGAGTTCTTCCTTTTATTTAGGAGGAAGCACAAAGTAGCAAAATAAAGGCGATGGTGGTAAACACAAAAAACACCATGCAAAAAAACTACTTTGCGAAATAAAATACACATAACCACAAGCACTAGACAAGGCTAGGAAAAATACTTCATGAAAGAAGTTAAACAGAAAAACAAAGAACAAAATAAGGACGCTAGACAAGACTATAAAAGATGCAGGCACACCTGAGAAGATCGGCACGTTTGCTTTGTTTTCTTTGTATGTTGACTGTTATATCAGAATCAGAATTAGAATAGTTATGTATTAATATGTTAATATTATTAATGTTAATATGAGGAATAAATCATTTTCCTTACCTGCATTTTGCCTCCGGAGTTTCCGTCTGCATCCTGGGAGAACAACCCACATTTTGTTCTGAAAACAAGCATCATTTAACTTGCAATTCTTAAATTTAGCATCCCCGGGATGTTGCAGAATCTATTAACAGTTATCTATCTGGGTAAAATCAGAATCTTTTATTTGAATAGCAAATAGACAAAATATAATTATTCATGCTAAAATTATGATTATGATGTAAAGTCAATTACTTTAAATAAAAAAATAAAAAATGCTCTTAAAACTAAGGACATTTCTAGAAATACAATTTTAAATCTTGGCAAGTGGCATAAAAGGTGCAGTGTGAAAGCACCAAATTGAACACACCCTGTGCAAGGATGGAGACAAGTACTATAGTAAGAGTTTGAGCAGTGTAAATGATAAAGTACAGTATTCATAGTTCCATATTGTAGTCCTCTACTTAACAATGGTGGCACTCTACTTTAATCTTATCCACTTGTCTTTGTTTATGTATTTTACCGGTACGTTTATGGTAGCAACTAACAACTTTTTTTTTAAACATTTCCACTTTTACAATTGGCAGTAATACAATTGAATACGTGTCAAATGCTTTTCCCCAAAACAAGAAAGCCACGATAAAAACATGCATCAGTCCAATAAGTACAGGCAAATATTGACATGAAGCTGCACTCCCCAATGCAGCAATACACTAAAGCAGACAATCAATCATCTACAGTTCAATCGGGGTTCAATTTGAGACGAGTCTCTTTTACACTATACTTCCTGAAACTGCACAGAACAGCCATTCAATGTCATACTAAACTTCTCCAGTTTGAGAAAATAAAGAACGTCTTAAATCCAGCGGGTGTGGCAAGGAGGCGCTGTTAGCAAATCATTGAATTACTAACCGACTTATTCTTTAATAGATGTAATTATAAACAAGGGAAAGTAACCAATGTGTTACTTTTCAAAAAACGTTGAAATATGTGACATATGCAGTTGAGAGATGTTTCATGAGAGAAGAGTGTGTGTGTGTGGCTTTAAGAGGCGGTGCCTGTTGCCAAGTGAAGCGTGACGTCAGCGAGGCTGTTTTAGCTCAGTGATGGTAGTCTGTGGACTGGAAGGAAATTGTTGACGGCAGCACGTGTGGAATGTTTTTTTACTGATAGTTAATAACGCCATTGAACGTGCATCAATGGTTGTGTCTCCCCTTGTCCACTAATGGGGTATTGTGGGATTATTCAGGTTTGTCATGTTCATTTTTCCCCTCTAGTAGTTCAGTTCAGTTTGAGTGGAACATGCATACGATGCAATGTAAGGCATCACACATTTCCACTTCTTTCATTACAGCACGTCCGAAAAGGAGTAGGAAGAAGCAGAGCTTATTTAATCCTTCCCCTTTTCATACCATAGCAATTTTATCCCATTTCCTTGTTCTCTGTAACAGAACAGTAAACAAATAAATAATAAATAAATAATATACCATAGTAAATGAATAAATATTAAATACATAAATAATAGAGATGCGCGTATAGGCAATTATTTCATCCGCAACTGCATCACGAAAGTCGTCATCCACCCGCCATCCACCCGAACCAACATTTTATCAAAACCACAATAGCTAGTTTTATAACCACCCGGGTGGTATTTATCATTATTATAATATTATTGTCATTTCCATTAAGAAAGTGTTGACTATTGTTGCCAGGAGTGCGTTCCTCACACTTTGTGTGCGCAGTTGCAGCAAGCAGAAGGATGCTTTTAACAAGTTAAAAACATGTTTTAGAAAGACTTGGCCTATATTTTTGTTAGGTAAAAAAAATTGTTCTGAATTTATTTCAATGAATATGAACTTGTTAATGTTATAATGCTCAAATAGGGACGAGGGCGGGGTGCACAGTGAAGCAATGAACAATTTCACGACAAAGATGAACCTTTATTGATTGATCTGCAGCCATGACAAAATATCAGACAATCTCCGTTGTCAACGACAGGCAGGAAAATCAAGATAAACACATAGCCTATGTTGTAGGCATAGGCATAGGCTCATACGCTTTTAAGTTGAAATAAAATAAACACATAGCCTATGTTGTAGGCATAGGCATAGGCTCATACGCTTTTAAGTTGAAATAAAATAAACACATAGCCTATGTTGTAGGCATAGGCTCATACGCTTTTAAGTTGAAATAAAAAATGTGCCTATAAGCCTTAGGCTGTCAATCACACGCACAAACTTAAATTATACAACAACATATGTATGTCATCCCTATTTAAACAAAAATAAATTAAATAAATAATAATAATTGAATTATAATGAAAATAGACGAACAAAGCAGGCTAAATAGTCTTACATTGTAGCCAATGGGAGATGCGCTTCACTTGAAAGCGAGGCCAAATAATGAACACACACTAGTATATCTCCAATAGAAAAAAAAACACAATAAACAACGCAATTGCCTTAATTCCTTTGCATTGTAGTGCGCCCAAAAAACACGTAACCATCACAATTATTCAGCTGACCCAACTCAATATAGGTTAGACATGGGCTTATTTGGTATAGCCTAGGTAACGTAGACTAATTGGTTTAACATATCCAACCGTATGTCTACTTACTTTTTTTTTTTAGCACTATGCAGGAATAAAATGGCATCTACAGTGCCAGGACTCATGCAGGCGAGAGCGCCTGGCCTCTAAAATGCACCCTGCTGCGCTGAAGGAGCGCTCACTTGCGCCACTCACTTGTTGCTGGGACACATAGGAAGGATTCTCTTGATACATTTACCATGTATATATATTTCACAATTGGTTCAACCGCCATCCGCCCGAATCTATTTAAAATCTATTTTTTTCGTCATTCATCCGCCCGACACCGCGGGTGTGTCCGCAAACCGCGCATCTCTAATAAATAATCTTTGTCTCAATAAAAAAAAAAAAAAAAAGAAAAAAAGTGTTGAAGATGTCGATCATAATTGTTGTTGTGTGTACTTAGTGAACACTTGTAGTTTGAACAGTCTCTTAAAGTCAATCATATTGCTGCTTTCTTTCATTAAAACAGTTAGCTCCATCTTTTGACACTTCTTCCACTCCCGTCTTTGCACGCTACAACAAAGATGACGCTGTCCAAGTGGAGGCACGTAGCTAAGAGCGCCCACAAAACGGTGCATCCTGAAGCGACTGTCAGAAAGTGAGTTGAAGATGATGAGTAAAACATCATCTATGCAACATTTTGAGCAAAGAAGCAGCATTACATGTTATGTAGACCACAAGGAAGTCTTTTACATGTAGAAAATAATCATAATAATACCTGGGATTTATATAGCGCTTTTCTAAGTACCCAAAGTCGCTTTACATTCTTGAACCCATCATTTATTCACACCTGGTGGTGGTAAGCTACTTTCGTAGCCACAGCTGCCCTGGGGTAGACTGATGGAAGCGTGGCTGCCAACTTGGCCCCTCCGACCACCACCTATCATTCATCATTAATTTCACCGATGTGAGCGGCACCGGGGGCAAGGGTGAAGTGTCCTGCCCAAGGACACAACGGCAGCGATTTTTTTTTTGGATGGTAAGAAGCGGGGAGCGAACTTGCAACCCTCAGGTTTCTGGCACGGTTGCTCTACCAACTACGCCACGCCGCCCCTCCTTTTACATTTAGAAAACAATCATTATAATATAACTCCTTTAATGCGCCTTATAATCCGGTGCGCCTTTTGTATGAAAAAAGACCTGACTAGACCCGCTCATCGACAACGTCGAATTAGAGATGATAGTAGTTGTATCTGTGCTGGAAGTGGTAAGGTGATGGTTTCCATGGCAACGTAGAATTAGAGATGATAGTAGTTGTATCCGTGCTGGAAGTGGTAAGGTGATGGTTTCCATGGCAACGTCGAATTAGAGATGATAGTAGTTGTATCTGTGCTGGAAGTGGTAAGGTGATGGTTTCCATGGCAACGTAGAATTAGAGATGATAGTAGTTGTATCTGTGGTGGAAGTGGTAAGGTGGTGGTTTCCATGGCAACGAGGGAGGTGGACATGCAAAGTGGAGTGACGACAGCAGCTTTCCTCTTCATCGCTGCCTTATTTAGCTCTGGTGATGCTGGCCCACTTTCACTTTGTCAGCACCGCACCTGCCCTCCACTCCTCTCTGCCTGCAGCCTCGGTGAGTCAAGCAGCATCAATAATGGAGTCTTGTGTTGTCATCCTTTGTGTGTGTGTGTGTGTGTGTGTGTGTGTGGGAACACCCTCCTTCCTGCACACTGTGTGCATGGCGCTGAAAATGGCAGGATTACTACAAATCAGGGATAATCCGCTGCCCTGACGGCGTTTCCATTCCTGAGCTGAGGGAGGCATGTGACTACCTGTGTGTCGCCTTCAACTGCAGCACCATCAAGTGCAGAGACCTCAGTGAGTACACACTTCTTCCTGCGGGTGTTGTTGATGCACTGTCTTCCATGCTGGCTTCACACCAACTTGCGTACATTCAGGGTTGGAAATGAATTGTTGTGCAGAATATTTTGTGTAACTCATGTTTGTGTTCTGGCTGTGGTTGCTTTGTTTGGGAGTGTGTGGGAGGGGCCACTTCTACTAATGGCAGCTCTTGTCTTTGTAGATGTGTGTGTGTATATGTGTGTGTGTGTGTTCATCTGTGTATATGTGTTCATCTGTATATGTGTGTGTGTGTGTGTGTGTGTTCATATGTATACGTGTGTGTGTGTGTTCATGTGTATACGTGTGTGTGCGTGTGTGTGTTCATGTGTATACGTGTGTGTGTGCGTGTGTGTGTTGATGTGTATACGTGTGTGGGCAGCCAAAGTAAGTACTGATTACTGTTATGGGCTTGTCACGGTAACAGAATTTCGGTAGTGAATTTCCCACAATTCTTGATAGTTTTTGATACAGCAGTTGAAAAAAACAAAAACTGAACCCATGTGCTTTTAAATTCACTACATTATTGAAAAGTGTTTTAAAGTGTCACGTATTTAAGATCACTGTGCTTCAACATCATTTACATATCATTAAGTTCTGCAAAGAGCTAATTATACATCTATAACCTCCCAGTATATCACAACAAACAATACTCTGCTTATAAATATGATCATAGATAACAACAATAGTCAACTATTTCACCTTTTAAAAGGAACAGCAATGACTTAAGTAGATCAAACAAACCATATTATTATTCAAAATGTTTTTAATATGGTGCTAGTGTGATGTCATCATATCATTTGTAAAGAAATAGGCTAATAAAAAGGCTAAAACATATATTTAAAAACAAATCTTTGTTTGTATTCATTATTAGTATCAACATGTCAGCCTTTTCTCATTACCTTATGCCTTTTTGCTCTACTTTCAAATGTTTATTGGAGTTCTACAAAGTGCCATAAAAAAGAGGTGCATTCAGCAAATGGAGCCCAGGCCACACATTACCTTCCTGGTGAAACAAGTAATTACCTTCCTGGGGAAACAAGTAATTACCTTCCTGGTGAAACAAGTAATTACCTTCCTGGTGAAACAAGTAATTGACTTCCTGGTGAAACAAGTAATTGACTTCCTGGTGAAACAAGTAATTGCCTTCCTGGTGAAACAAGTAATTGCCTTCCTGGTGAAACAAGTAATTGCCTTCCTGGTGAAAGAAGTAATTACCTTCCTGGTGAAACAAGTAATTACCTTCCTGGTGAAACAATTAAAGCAGTGTGTTTTCTTAGCACTTATGGAAGTTATAAAACTTGGCTTGCACGCTTCCGAGCGTTTTCTGCGAGCTGTGGTAATGTCACCCCCTGGGCTTGTGGTGGCGGATCTCCGCTCTCACTGGCGCGGCTGATACTTTTGTGACAGCTTGTATTTGATTAGCCAAGGAATTCATGATGCAAGATACACTTTTAATATTTACTTCTAGTCACTAAATATAGCGACAGAGTACACACGAAAACATGCTGGGTTATTTTGACAACCCAATTTATGAGTTGTTCGTGTTGGGTTCAATTTTGGAGTTATTTTTATGAATAGCAATGCATTTTTGGGGGTAATAAGGGTATTATGTTAACTTAATTTCTGGGTTTTCCAAATTATGAACCATTTTTGGGTTGTTTTTCAACGAGTAACGCATTTTGGGGTAAAAAATGCTTTTTTTAAATTAAAAAGTAAATTTTATTTGGAAGGGAATTTTATTATGGATTAATCTCATTAACATTATTTACAATCACCCGACATTGAGTTAGCATAGCTCAACTTTTGGGTTAAATAATTGAACCCAATAGTTTGGTTGGGAATAACCCAACTCAACTTATTGGTTAAATAAAAATGAACCCAAAATGTTGAGTTAAAATAAGTCAAATAAGGGGTTCGTCCATTTCTGTACCAGCAGTTGGGTTCAAATTGGGTTATTTTTTAACCCCACAATTTTTAGTGTGTGGCTATAAGACAGCAGGCGTTCTTCTTTGTCGCTGACTCCTTGCTTACATGCCCACAGTTGACACGGCTTCGCAAAACAAATGTACACTTTTCGGTACTGGCGATACTGAAAAAAGCAGGTTTTTGTGTGTTAGTATCAAAATATCGATACTTTTGACAACACCAACTCTTGTTGGAATTCTAGTTTGTACTCTTTAGTGTCACGTGTTGTTGGTGACGAACCCCAGGATGCAGAGAAGGCAGGCTTTGTGCAGGAAAACATGATTTAATGTGCATAAAATAATAAAAGAAACAGGAGACAGGCACAGGCAAACTGGAGACAGGGAACAGGAACTAGGAATACTAACGGCTAACTGGATATAGCTAACAGAAAAAGAAGAAGTTAGGAGAATTGGCTATAGGAACTATTAAACAGGAACAGATTACCACAAACAAAGACATGGACAAGTATCAGCTGGAGCGACAATACTCCAGCCCTGACTGGAGGACAAAGCAGGTTGAAATAGCAGCTGGCTGATTGACTGCAGGTGTGGCCAGGTGCCAATCAGCCACAGCTGAGGGGACACAGCACTCAGAGAGACAAACAGGAAACTGAACCAAAATAAGAGTGCTGACAGGAAATAAAACAAACACAGAGGAAAAACTCAACTTAACCAAACTGTCAGGGACAAGTCTGAATTTGCTGAAGCTTGCCTGCACAGAAGGTCAGTTACGTACAAGTTTTGCTCCTCTGATGACAAGGTTTAGTGGAAGTGGGAACAAATGAATAAAATTGTCAAATAAGTGCTGTTCAAACTTCAAGCAATCAGAAAGCCAACCCTCCTTTGCCAGGCGCCCTGATGCACGAGCTGTCCAATGACGGGGCCCGACGTCAGTTTGAGTGCTACCTGGAGGAGATGCTGCTGCCGCTGATGGTGGCCAGTGCACACAGCGGGGAGAGGGAGTGTCACCTGGTGGTGCTGACTGATGACGACGTGGTGGACTGGGATGAAGAGTATCCTCCGCAGATGGGAGAGGAGTACTCACAAAGTAAGACTTTTGGCCTTTCAATAGTCAACTAAAACAGCACCATTTTAACATACAAAATGCCTTTTAATTAGAAAAACTAACTTTTGGACACTAAATATTGTTTGAAAAACATTTCAATTGCACATACCGTATTTTCTGGACCATAGGGCGCACCGGATTATAAGGCGCACTGCCGATGAATGCTCTATTTTGGATCTTTTTTCATGTATAAAGCGCACCGGATTATAAGTCGCGTTAAAGGCCTACTGAAAGCCACTACTAGCGACCACACAGTCTGATAGTTTATATATCAATGATGACATCTTAACATTGCAACACATGCCAATACGGCCGGGTTAACTTATAAAGTCACATTTTAAATTTCCCGCAAAATATTCTGCTGAAAACGTCTCGGTATGATGACGTTTGCGCGTGACGTCACAGATTGTGCGGACATATTGGGCCAGCATTGTGGCCAGCTATTAAGTCGTCTGTTTTCATCGCATAATTCCACAGTATTCTGGACATCTGTGTTGGTGAATCTTTTACAATTTGTTTAATGAACAATGAAGACAGCAAAGAAGAAAGCTGTAGGTGGGATCGGTGTATTAGCGGCTGGCTACAGCAACACAACCAGGAGGACTTTGACTTGGATAGCAGACGCGCTACCGTGAGTAAACAGCTTTGGCTTCCAAACATTTGATGGCTTGCCCGTCCGTGCGTGTCGCTATGTGCATGTCACGTACGTAACTTTGGGGAAATATATGTGCTGTATGAACTTTGGGGAAGTGAACTGTACTTTGGGCTGTGGGATTGAGTGTGTTGTGCGGGTGTTTGAATTGTATTGGTGGGTTATATGGACGGGAGGGGGGAGGTGTTTGTTATGTGGCATATTAAATATAAGCCTGGTTGTGTTGTGGCTAATAGAGTATATATATGTCTTGTGTTTATTTACTCTTGTAGTCATTCCCAGCTGAATATCAGGTCCCACCCGCCTCTTACAGCATCTTCCCTATCTGAATCGCCTTCACTGCCCTCTAATCCTTCACTCTCACTTTCCTCATCCACGAATCTTTCATCCTCGCTCAAATTAATGGGCTAATCGTCGCTTTCTCGGACCGAATCGCTCTCACTGCTGGTGGCCATGATTGTAAACAATGTGCAGATGTGAGGAGCTCCACAACCTGTGACGTCACGCTACTTCTGCTGGTGGCCATGATTGTAAACAATGTGCAGATGTGAGGAGCTCCACAACCTGTGACGTCACGCTACTTCTGCTGGTGGCCATGATTGTAAACAATGTGCAGATGTGAGGCGCTCCACAACCTGTGACGTCACGCTACTTCTGCTGGTGGCCATGATTGTAAACAATGTGCAGATGTGAGGCGCTCCACAACCTGTGACGTCACGCTACTTCTGCTGGTGGCCATGATTGTAAACAATGTGCAGATGTGAGGCGCTCCACAACCTGTGACGTCATGCTACTTCTGCTGGTGGCCATGATTGTAAACAATGTGCAGATGTGAGGAGCTCCACAACCTGTGATGTCACGCTACTTCTGCTGGTGGCCATGATTGTAAACAATGTGCAGATGTGAGGCGCTCCACAACCTGTGACGTCACGCTACTTCTGCTGGTGGCCATGATTGTAAACAATGTGCAGATGTGAGGAGCTCCACAACCTGTGACGTCACGCTACTTCTGCTGGTGGCCATGATTGTAAACAATGTGCAGATGTGAGGAGCTCCACAACCTGTGACGTCACGCTACTTCTGCTGGTGGCCATGATTGTAAACAATGTGCAGATGTGAGGCGCTCCACAACCTGTGACGTCACGCTACTTCTGCTGGTGGCCATGATTGTAAACAATGTGCAGATGTGAGGAGCTCCACAACCTGTGACGTCACGCTACTTCTGCTGGTGGCCATGATTGTAAACAATGTGAGGAGCTCCACAACCTGTGACGTCACGCTACTTCTGCTGGTGGCCATGATTGTAAACAATGTGCAGATGTGAGGAGCTCCACAACCTGTGACGTCACGCTACTTCTGCTGGTGGCCATGATTGTAAACAATGTGCAGATGTGAGGAGCTCCACAACCTGTGATGTCACGCTACTTCTGCTGGTGGCCATGATTGTAAACAATGTGCAGATGTGAGGAGCTCCACAACCTGTGACGTCACGCTACTTCTGCTGGTGGCCATGATTGTAAACAATGTGCAGATGTGAGGAGCTCCACAACCTGTGACGTCACGCTACTTCCGCTACAGCCAAGGCTTTTTTATCAGCCACCAAAAGTTGCCAACTTTATCGTCGATGTTCTCTACTAAATCCTTTCAGCAAAAATATGGCAATATCGTGAAATGATCAAGTATGACACATAGAATGGATCTGCTATCCTCGTTTAAATAAGAAAATCTCATTTCAGTAGGCCTTTAAAGGAGTCATATTATTATGATTATTTTCTAAATGTAAAAGACTTCCTTGTGGTCTACATAACATGTGATGCTGCTTCAAAATGTTGCATAGATGATGTTTTACACATCATCTTCAACTCACTTTCTGGCAGTCTCTTCAGGTCTTATCTACGTGCCTCCACTTGGACAGCATCATCTTTGTTGTAGCGGTGTAGCGTGCAAGGACGGGAGTGGAAGAAGTGTCAAAAGATGGCGCTAACTGTTTTAATGACATTCACACTTTACTTCAATCAATAACGGAGCAGCATCTCCTCATCCGTGGCTCACTAGTGCAACAACAACGCCCGAAATGTGTCCCGTGAAAAAAAAGTCCAACCGGAACTCTCTAATAGCTAAAGTTCCTTGGGTGAATAATGTAAAGTCACTACACCGGTATGTTTTAGTGCTTTCATGGTGAGTTTACTGACAGATATAAGTAAGAACTTTAGAAATGACAACATGAATGTCACATAACAACACTTACATCTAATACAGTATATCGCTGTTTTGATAACAGTCATCTGTGGTTGCTTTTTCTGCCTTGTACAAAATGTGCATGACAGACATGTTTTTAAACTTCAGTTGTGTAGATGGTAGAGGTGGGCAAGATAATTGATTCTTCAATGCATCACCATTGGAACTTGGGCAATCCTGAATCGAAAGACAAATGTCCAAATATCTATTATTTAAATGTCCCATCCATCCATCTTCTTCTGCTTATCCGAGGTGGGGTCGCGGGGGCAGCAGCCTAAGCAGGGAAGCCCAGACTTCCCTCTCCCCAGCCACTTGGTCCAGCTCCTCCCGGGGGATCCCGAGGCGTTCCCAGGCCAGCCGGGAGACATAGTCTTCCCAACGTGTCCTGGGTCTTCCCCGTGGCCTCCTACCGGTCGGACGTGCCCTAAACACCTCCCTAGGGAGGCGTTCGGGTGGCATCCTGACCAGATGCACGAACCACCTCATCTGGCTCCTCTCCATGTGGAGGAGCAGCGGCTTTACTTTGAGCTCCCCCCAGATGACAGACCTTCTCACCCTATCTCTAAGGGAGAGACCCGCCACCCGGTGGAGGAAACTCATTTGGGCCGCTTGTACCCGTGATCTTGTCCTTTCGGTCATAACCCAAAGCTCATGACCATAGGTGAGGATGGGAACGTAGATTTAAATGTATGTACAAACGTTTGTATGTTAAATAAAGTAAGACAGATGGGTTAGTGCAGATGCACACACACACACACACACACACACACACACACACACACAATGAATGTGAAGTACAAACCCCGTTTCCATATGAGTTGGGAAATGGTGTTAGATGTAAATATAAACAGAATACAATGATTTGCAAATCCTTTTCAATCCATATTCAGTTGAATATGCTACAAAGACAACATATTTCATGTTCAAACTCATAAACTTATAATTTCATGGCTGCAACACGTGCCAAAGTAGTTGTGAAAGGGCATGTTCACCACTGTGTTACATGGCCTTTCCTTTTAACAACACTCAGTAAAGGTTTGGGAAGTGAGGAGACACATTTTTGAAGTGGAATTCTTTCCCATTCTTGCTTGATGTACAGCTTAAGTTGTTCAACAGTCCGGGGGTCTCCCTTCTGCTATTTTAGGTGCCACACATTTTCAATGTCTGGACTACAGGCAGGCCAGTCTAGTACCCGCACTCTTTTACTATGAAGCCACGTTGATGTAACACGTGGCTTGGCATTGTCTTGCTGAAATAAGCAGGGGCGTCCATGGTAACGTTGCTTGGATGGCAACATATGTTGCTCCAAAAGCTGTATGTACCTTTCAGCATTAATGGTGCCTTCACAGATGTGTAAGTTACCCATGTCTTGACCACTAATGCACCCCCATACCATCACACATGCTGCCTTTTACACTTTCACCCTAGAACAATCCGGATGGTTCTTTTCCTCTTTGGTCCGGAGGACACAACGTCCACAGTTTCCAAAAACAATTTGAAATGTGGACTCATCAGACCACAGAACACTTTTCCACTTTGTATCAGTCCATCTTAGATGAGCTCAGGCCCAGCCAAGCCGACGGCGTTTCTGGGTGTTGTTGATAAACGGTTTTGGCCTTGCATAGGAGAGTTTTAACTTGCACTTACAGATGTAGCGACTAACTGTAGTTACTGACAGTGGCTTTCTGAAGTGTTCCTGAGCCCATGTGGTGATATCCTTTACACACACTTGTTGATGCAGTACAGCCTGAGGGATGGAAGGTCACGGGCTTAGCTGCTTACGTGCAGTGATTTCTCCACATTCTCTGAACCCTTTGATGATATTACGGAGCGTAGATGGTGAAATCCCTAAATTCCTTGCAATAGCTGCTTGAGAAAGGTTGTTCTTAAACTGTTCAACAATTTGCTCAGGCATTTGTTGACAAGGTGGTGACCCTCGCCCCATCCTTGTTTGTGAATGACTGAGCATTTCATGGAATCTACTTTTATACCCAATCATGGCACCCACCTGTTCCCAATTAGCCTGCACACCTGTGGGATGTTCCAAATAAGTGTTTGATGAGCATTCCTCAACTTTATCAGTATTTATTGACACCTTTCACAACTTCTTTGTCACGTGTTGCTGCCATCAAATTCTAATCTTAATGATTATTTGCAAATTTTTGTTTTTTTTAATGAGTTTGAACATGAAATATGTTGTCTTTGTAGCATATTCAACTGAATATGGCTTGAAAAGGATTTGCAAATCATTGTATTCTGTTTATATTTACATCTAACACCATTTACCAACTCATATGGAAACGGGATTTGTAGTACAAGCAGAAAAAAATAGATTCTTTGTACATTTCAAAAAAGTCTAAGAGGAGCTGCGTTACACCAGCTAAGAAGAAGAAATGAGCAAGTAGAATAATAAATCAGAATATATCCACACATTGCGACAACACTGTCAGCCATTGATATTAATGAGTAGATAGTAGACTGATATGTTTGATCTGTATATTGATATTGAGTAGATAGTAGACCTGTTTGATCTGTATATTGATATTAATGAGTAGATAGTAGACTGATATGTTTGATCTGTATATTGATAGATTAGCAGATAGATTACTAGTTATGCTATCTGGGAGAATGTTAACAATGTCCATAACTTTGACTAGCAGATTACTAGTTATGCTATCTGGGAGCATGTTAACAATGTCCATAACTTTGACTAGCAGATTACTATTTATGCTATCTGGGAGCATGTTAACAATGTCCATAACTTTGACTAGCAGATAGATTACTAGTTATGCTATCTCCCACAATCGTCGATGTTCTGGTAGGGTTGCCGCTACTTCTGTGGAGAGTGACTGGGCCTAGACTTGGTAGCAGCACGACCGGACAAAAGGGACCACACAGGTTTGGTATGTGCCAGACCGCTGGGACACTCCTTCCCACAGCTGCTCCAGGCGTGGGCAGTAAGCCGAGCCATGGGTGGAGGAGCTGGACCGCTGCCTAATGGTTTCCAATGTTTAGAAAACGAAGTTATTTCAATCTAGCTGCAGTATAAGTTGTCGCTAACACCGAATGTTTTGGGACGGATATTACGGGGCTTCGCTATGCCAACTCGCGACGAAGAGGCTTGCAATTCACTCACAGGGCGTCTACAGTTTCCAAAAACAATTTGAAATGTGGAATCCACTTTGTATCAGTCCATCTCAGATGAGCTCGGGCCCAGCGAAGCCGGCGGCATTTCTGGGTGTTGTTGATAAATGGCTTTGGCTTTGCATACTAGAGATTTAACTTGCACTTACAGATGTAGCGACCAACTGTAGTTACTGACAGTGGTTTTCTGAAGTGTTCCTGAGCCCATGTGGTGATATCCTTTACACACTGATGTGGCTTTTTGATGCAGTACCGCCTGAGGGATGGAAGGTCACAGGAATTCAATGTTACGTGCAGTGATTTCTCCACATTCTCTGAACCTTTTGATGATATTACGGAGCGTAGATGGTGAAATCCCTAAATTCCTTGCAATAGCTGCTTGAGAAAGGTTGTTCTTAAACAATTTGCTCAGGCATTTGTTGACAAAGTGGTGACCCTCGCCCCATCCTTGTTTGTGAATGACTGAGCATTTCATGGAATCTACTTTTATACCCAATCATGGCACCCACCTGTTCCCAATTAGCCTGTCCACCTGTGGGATGTTCCAAATAAGCCTTTGATGAGCATTCCTCAACTTTCTCACTCTTTTTTGCCACTTGTACCAGCTTTTTTGAAACATGTTGCAGGCATCAAATTCCAAATGAGCTAATATTTGCAAAAAACAACAAAGTTTGTCAGTGTGAACATGAAATATCTTGTCTTTGCAGTCTATTCAATTGAATATAAGTTGAAAAGGATTTGTTGTATTCTCTTTTTATTTAGCATTTACACAACGTGACAACTTCACTGCTTTTGTACTTTGTAGATGTGAGTACAGTAATGTAAGCACTTCTCTGCAGTTACATTTAGTGTGTTTATGGATATGTGTGTGTGCGTATAATAATCAATGCAAACACACGCACGCATGAATGCTAACTTGTACTTGTAAGATAGCATAGCATCATTGATCTTCAACATTTTGTAATCTGCGTAGCAAACTTCATTGAAGGCTAAAGCAAAGTTTCCTTTTCCCTGAACAGTCATTTACAGCACCAAACTCTACCGCTTCTTCAAATACATTGAGAACAGAGATGTGGCCAAGTCTGTGTTGAAAGACCGAGGACTGAAGAAGATCCGACTGGGCATAGAAGGTACTTTCCCACTCAACAGATCTAGCTTTAATGAACAGTCCTAAACGGTCAAGTCCAAGCCAGGTATAAAGTGTAAACAATGGTAATATCCATCCATCTTCTTCCGCATATCTGGAGTTGGATTGCGGGGGCAGCATCCTAAACAGAAAAAACTGATTTCAGCCAGCTTCTGCCATGGGAACCCTAGGCCTTCCCAGACCAGTTGAGAGACATAGTCTCTCCAACCTTTCCTGGGTCTCCCACAAGGCCTCCTGCCGGTCCGACATGAACTAGGGGCATCCTGACTTGATGCCTGAGCTAGCACATCTGGCTCCTCTCAATGTGGAGGAGCAGCAACTGCACTCCGAGTTCCCCCTGAATGACAGCGCTTCTCTAAGGGACCGCCCCGAACCCCACAAAGAAAACTCATTTCAATGCGTGTTCATGTCCTTTCGGTCATTACCCAAAGCTCATGTCTATAGGTGAGGATAGGAACATAGATGGAGAGATACATTTAGAGCTTAGCCTTCAGGCTACTTGAACTCCTCCACATGGGGCAGAATCTCATACCTGAACCGGCGATGGCGCTGACTCCACCCTTTTCCTGGCAAGAAACCATAGCCTCTGACTTGGAGGTGCTGATGGTCATCCCTTCTGCTTCACACTCACACTCAAACCCATCCAGTGAGAACTGAAGATGACAGCCCAATGAAATCATCTGCAAAAAGTGGACCGGCCATTGGACTGGATCCCTAGAAATTCTGTCCATAAAAGTTATGAATAGAATGACAAAGAGCATACCTGACCAAGTCCAACTCTCACTGGAAATGAACCCAAGCGAGTGGCAGCTATGCAGGCTAAGCTCTGACACATCATACAGAGAGATAATAATCAATAATATGCCTTGTCAATTGATATTGCTAAAAATGGAAAGAAATAGATCCATAATCAATCAAATCGATTATTTTTACCCTGTCCTACTTCAAGGTATTCCTTTCCACGGGCCAAAAGAAGAAGCCCCTCCCTTCACCCGAGTGTCCAAGACTTGGAGCCGCAAGTTTGACAACAAAGTTGCAGGATGTGGCTTAGCTTAGTGTGTCCTGGTGCCAAAGCACCACTAGGGGTCAGCAACCTGCAGCTCTTTAGTGCCGCCCTAGTGGCTCCCTGGAGCATTTTTAAAAAAGGATTGAAAATGGAAAAAGATGGGGGAAAATAATTATTTTATTTTAGTATGTTTTTAATTTGAGGACAAACATGACACAATTGTTAGAACTACCACTCTTTAGTACGTTTGTGTGTATGCTTCACTGATGACACTGTTTGCTGAACATCCTTTTGTCCTACTCATTTCGGCGGTTCTTGAACTCACCATGGTGTGGACTGTGACGCAACAGTTTGTTTACATGTAAAATCGTCCACTCCTTCTTTGTCTCATTTTGTCCACCAAAGGTTTTATGCTGTGCGTGAATGCACAAAGCTGAGCTTTGTTGATGTTATTGACTTGTTGGAGTGCTAATCAGGCATATTTGGTCAGCGCATGACTGCAAGCTAATCGATGCTAACATGCTATTTCGGCTAGCTGTATGTACATATTGCATCATTATATAACCTGGTCCCTACACACCTGAGGTCTGGTAAAAAGAGCTCAGCGGCGCATGCACTTTTTGCGTGGGATGAAAAGAGCACAGCTCCCTCCCTACATTCTTGCCACATTCTGCAGAGAGCTACAGAGGCACTATGGAGAGCTACAGAGGCACTATGGAGAGCTACAGAGGCACTATGGAGAGCTACAGAGGCACTATGGAGAGCTACAGAGGCACTATAGAGAGCTACAGAGGCACTATAGAGACCACCTGCATCTCTGTCTGGACTGGAGCCTGCAGTGCTTCAGACTGGAAGTCTCTCCAGAGAGTGGTGAGGACGGCGGAAAAGATCATCAGGACTCCTCTTCCTTCTATCCAGGAGATTGCAAAAAGCCGCTGCCTGACCAGGGCTCAGAAAATTTCCAGAGACTGTTTTCACTGCTGGACTTTAGAAAGAGGTTCCGCAGCCTCCAAAGCAGAACCTCCAGGTTCTGTAACAGCTTCTTCCCTCAGGCCGTAAGACTCTTGAACGCATCATAATTAAATTATCCTCTCAACTCCCCCCAAAAATGGATGAAGTGGCTGGAATATAAAGACAATATAACATACATCCATAAACGTGGAATATAAAGACAATATAACATACATCCATAAACGTGGAATATAAAGACAATATAACATACATCCATAAACATGGAATATAAAGACAATATAACATACATCCATAAACATGGAATATAAAGACAATATAACATACATCCATAAACGTGGAATATAAAGACAATATAACATACATCCATAAACGTGGAATATAAAGACAATATAACATACATCCATAAACATGGAATATAAAGACAATATAACATACATCCATAAACATGGAATATAAAGACAATATAACATACATCCATAAACGTGGAATATAAAGACAATATAACAAACATCCATAAACGTGGATGCATATAGTGCAATATATTTATCTGTACAGTAATCTATTTATTTCTATCTGCACTTTATTGCTCTTTCATCCTGCACTGCATTATCCTGCACTGCATTATCCTGCACTACATTATCCTGCACTACATGATCCTGCACTACATGATCCTGCACTACATTATCCTGCACTACATTATCCTGCACTGCAGGATAATGCACTGCATTATCCTGCAGTGCATTATCCTGCACTGCATTATCCTGCACTACATTATCCTGCACTAAATGATCCTGCACTACATTATCCTGCACTGCATTATCCTGCACTGCATTATCCTGCACTGCATTATCCTGCACTACATGATCCTGCACTACATGATCCTGCACTACATTATCCTGCACTGCATTATCCTGCACTGCATTATCCTGCACTACATTATCCTGCACTACATTATCCTGCACTACATTATCCTGCACTACATTATCCTGCACTGCATTATCCTGCAGTGCATTATCCTGCACTACATTATCCTGCACTGCATTATCCTGCACTACATTATCCTGCACTACATTATCCTGCACTACATGATCCTGCACTACATTATCCTGCACTACATGATCCTGCACTACATGATCCTGCACTGCATTATCCTGCACTGCATTATCCTGCACTACATTATCCTGCACTACATTATCCTGCACTGCATGAAGTTATCCTGCATGAAGTTATCCTGCACTACATTATCCTGCACTGCATTATCCTGCACTACATTATCCTGCACTACATTATCCTGCACTGCATTATCCTGCACTGCATTATCCTGCACTGCATTATCCTGCACTACATTATCCTGCACTACATTATCCTGCACTGCATTATCCTGCACTACATTATCCTGCACTGCATTATCCTGCACTACATTATCCTGCACTACATTATCCTGCACTACATTATCCTGCACTGCATTATCCTGCACTGCATTATCCTGCACTGCATTATCCTGCACTACATTATCCTGCACTACATTATTCTGCACTACATTATCCTGCACTGCATTATCCTGCACTGCATTATCCTGCACTACATTATCCTGCACTACATTATCCTGCACTGCATTATCCTGCACTGCATTATCCTGCACTACATTATCCTGCACTACATGATCCTGCACTACATGATCCTGCACTACATTATCCTGCACTACATTATCCTGCACTGCAGGATAATGCACTGCATTATCCTGCAGTGCATTATCCTGCACTGCATTATCCTGCACTACATTATCCTGCACTAAATGATCCTGCACTACATTATCCTGCACTGCATTATCCTGCACTGCATTATCCTGCACTGCATTATCCTGCACTGCATTATCCTGCACTGCATTATCCTGCACTACATGATCCTGCACTACATGATCCTGCACTACATTATCCTGCACTGCATTATCCTGCACTGCATTATCCTGCACTACATTATCCTGCACTACATTATCCTGCACTACATTATCCTGCACTACATTATCCTGCACTGCATTATCCTGCAGTGCATTATCCTGCACTGCATTATCCTGCACTGCATTATCCTGCACTACATTATCCTGCACTACATTATCCTGCACTACATGATCCTGCACTACATTATCCTGCACTACATGATCCTGCACTACATGATCCTGCACTGCATTATCCTGCACTGCATTATCCTGCACTACATTATCCTGCACTACATTATCCTGCACTGCATGAAGTTATCCTGCATGAAGTTATCCTGCACTACATTATCCTGCACTGCATTATCCAGCACTACATTATCCTGCACTACATTATCCTGCACTGCATTATCCTGCACTGCATTATCCTGCACTGCATTATCCTGCACTACATTATCCTGCACTACATTATCCTGCACTGCATTATCCTGCACTACATTATCCTGCACTGCATTATCCTGCACTACATTATCCTGCACTACATTATCCTGCACTACATTATCCTGCACTGCATTATCCTGCACTGCATTATCCTGCACTGCATTATCCTGCACTACATTATCCTGCACTACATTATCCTGCACTGCATTATCCTGCACTGCATTATCCTGCACTACATTATCCTGCACTACATTATCCTGCACTGCATTATCCTGCACTACATTATCCTGCACTGCATTATCCTGCACTGCATTATCCTGCACTACATTATCCTGCACTACATTATCCTGCACTACATGAAGTTATCCTGCACTGCATTATCCTGCACTGCATTATCCTGCACTGCATTATCCTGCACTACATGAAGTTATCCTGCACTACATTATCCTGCACTGCATTATCCTGCACTGCATTATCCTGCACTGCATTATCCTGCACTGCATTATCCTGCACTACATGAGCTAATGCAACAACATTTCCTTCTTATTTGTGCTGTAAAGTTCACATTTGAATGACAATAAAAAGGAAGTCTAAGTCTAATATGCCTCGTTTGTAGCTATATTTGAGCTCATTTCATATCCTTCACTTTTATCCTCTGTGTATTTCATTTATATTTGCATGACACATTATCTGCATGTAATATTGGCTGTATTTCTCATAGTTGTTTGTGTGCCATGTTGTTCCAGACCACAGCAAACGTTACCCAGCTTGCTAAATATTGTAATGAATCTACTAGAAGAAGACAGCCTGAAGACAACCTTTAACTTGCACACACACACACATCTATACCTTTAACTTGCACACACACACACACACACACACATCTATACCTTTAACTTGCACACACACACACACATCTATACCTTTGACTTGCACACACACACACACACATCTATACCTTTAACTTGCACACACACACACACACATCTATACCTTTAACTTGCACACACACACATCTATACCTTTTGTCATGCTGAGTCAGTCATTTCCAGAAGTTATCTCATCCTGTGTGAATCCTCCATTTTACTAATGATTTCTAATGTTGCAAAAATGTGTAGAATAAATATTACATTTCAACATTTCTGTCAACAAAGATCGGCGTCAGCCTGCAACACATAGTCATTTTGATAGTAGGCTAATATAGCTAATATAGACACTTACATCATGTGTTGTCTTCTTTATAACACTTATATAAGACTTTTAAAGTCATTTTGATAGTAGGCTAATATAGCTAATATAGACACTTACATCATGTGTTGTCTTCATTATAACACTTATATAAGACTTTTCATTTTTTTGCAGCTCCAGACAGATTAGTTTTATGTATTTTTGGTCCAATATGACTATTTCTACGTTTTGGGTTGCCGAGCCCTGGGTTAGACCAATCATGCTTCTCCAGGTCTCGTGTTGGCCAACAAGAGTCCCCCAGCAGAACTAGGGAATCCCCAGAGTACTTCCTCTAGACAATCCAAAAAATGAGGTACTCTGAACTGCATAAGCATAAACAACAGTCAACTGAACTGAACTCTCACGTGTCACCATGGCAACGCCAGTGCAGCAGAAAGTCCAAACGCTCTGCAGACCCCCTGCTGTGTGTCCAAGTGCTCTGCAGACCCCCTGCTGTGTGTCCAAGTGCTCTGCAGACCCCCTGCTGTCAGTCCAAGTGCTCTGCAGACCCCCTGCTGTGTGTCCAAGTGCTCTGCAGACCCCCTGCTGTGTGTCCAAGTGCTCTGCAGACCCCCTGCTGTGTGTCCAAGTGCTCTGCAGACCCCCTGCTGTCAGTCCAAGTGCTCTGCAGACCCCCTGCTGTGTGTCCAAGTGCTCTGCAGACCCCCTGCTGTGTGTCCAAACACTCTGTAGACCCCCTGCTGTGTGTCCAAACACTCTGTAGACCCCCTGCTGTGTGTCCAAGTGCTCTGCAGACCCCCTGCTGTGTGTCCAAGTGCTCTGCAGACCCCCTGCTGTGTGTCCAAACACTCTGTAGACCCCCTGCTGTGTCCAAACACTCTGTAGACCCCCTGCTGTGTGTCCAAGTGCTCTGCAGGCCCCCTGCTGTGTGTCCAAACACTCTGCAGACCCCCTGCTGTGTGTCCAAGTGCTCTGCAGGCCCCCTGCTGTGTGTCCAAACACTCTGTAGACCCCCTGCTGTGTGTCCAAGTGCTCTGCAGGCCCCCTGCTGTGTGTCCAAACACTCTGTAGACCCCCTGCTGTGTGTCCAAGTGCTCTGCAGGCCCCCTGCTGTGTGTCCAAACGCTCTGCAGACCCCCTGCTGTGTGTCCAAACACTCTGTAGACCCCCTGCTGTGTGTCCAAGTGCTCTGCAGGCCCCCTGCTGTGTGTCCAAACACTCTGTAGACCCCCTGCTGTGTGTCCAAGTGCTCTGCAGACCCCCTGCTGTGTGTCCAGGTGAACTTCCCAATAGCTGTGACTCCTTTTCCCAGCAGCCAGGTGAGCCAACATACATTCATCATTGATTCAAATGTAGGAATCATCCATCATGATGGCTTCACTACTGGACAGGAAGTTGTCACTACTAGACAGGAAGTTGTCATTCTGCTGTTGAATCAATGCTAAGCTAACCTGTGCTCCAAGTTCCTGACGACGCTCCTCTTCTGCAGGCTACCCCACCTACAAGGAGAAGGTGAAGCGGCGTCCAGGAAGTGACCCGGAGGTGATCTACAACTACGTCCAGCGTCCTTTCATCTGCATGTCCTGGGAGAAAGAGGAGGGCAAAAGTCGCCATGTGGACTTCCAGTGCGTCAAGTCCAAGTCCACCAGCAACCTGGCCGCAGACCAGCTGGTCATTCTCCAACCTTCGGACACGCCCCCTTGGGATGGCTCACACGGGTCAGGCCACGCCCAGCAGCCTCATCACACCATCGCTCCTCGCCGGTCTGAGGAGATCCAAAGTCCCACACCGAGCAATCGCACTCAGGCACTTTGCCGCCACCAGCCGCACCCCCAAGCCCCGCCTTTTGCCACGTCAGCACTTTGAGGGTGGAGAACCTACTGACCTTTGACCTGCAACTAAAACACCACTTTGCCTTTTTGTGCTTTAAACATTTGCTTTTATTCAGCACACCAAAGTGGTGTGTTCACTGGAAGAGTCAACACCACCCAATGTCCGACCACTAGGTGGCGCTGTTCACCTGACTGGAAGCACAGCCTCCATTTGACACTTACTGGACATATTATACACTTACTTTATTATACACTTACTGGACATATTATACACTTACTTTATTATACACTTACTGGACATATTGTACACTTACTTTATTATACACTTACTGGACATATTGTACACTTACTTTATTATACACTTACTGGACATATTGTACACTTACTTTATTATACACTTACTGGACATATTGTACACTTACTTTATTATACATTTACTGGACATATTGTACACTTAGTTTATTATACACTTACTGGACATATTATACACTTACTTTATTATACACTTACTGGACATATTGTACACTTACTTTATTATACACTTACTGGACATATTGTACACTTACTTTATTATACATTTACTGGACATATTGTACACTTAGTTTATTATACACTTACTGGACATATTATACACTTACTTTATTATACACTTACTGGACATATTGTACACTTACTTTATTATACACTTACTGGACATATTGTACACTTACTTTATTATACACTTACTGGACATATTGTACACTTACTTTATTATACACTTACTGGACATATTGTACACTTACTTTATTATACACTTACTGGACATATTGTACACTTACTTTATTATACACTTACTGGACATATTATACACTTACTTTATTATACACTTACTGGACATATTGTACACTTACTTTATTATACACTTACTGGACATATTGTACACTTACTTTATTATACACTTACTGGACATATTGTACACTTAGTTTATTATACATTTACTGGACATATTATACACTTACTTTATTATACACTTACTGGACATATTGTACACTTACTTTATTATACACTTACTGGACATATTGTACACTTACTTTATTATACACTTACTGGACATATTGTACACTTACTTTATTATACACTTACTGGACATATTATACACTTACTTTATTATACACTTACTGGACATATTGTACACTTACTTTATTATACATTTACTGGACATATTGTACACTTAGTTTATTATACACTTACTGGACATATTATACACTTACTTATTTTACACTTACTGGACATATTGTACACTTACTTTATTATACACTTACTGGACATATTATACACTTACTTTATTATACACTTACTGGACATATTGTACACTTACTGGACATATTGTACATTTACTTATTTTACACTTACTTTATTATACACTTACTGGACATATTGTACACTTACTTATTGTACACTTACTGGACATATTGTACACTTACTTATTTTACACTTACTGGACATATTGTACATTTACTTATTTTACACTTACTTTATTGTACACTTACTGGACATATTGTACACTTACTTTATTGTACATTTACTTATTTTACACTTACTGGACATATTGTACACTTACTTTATTGTACACTTACTTATTTTACACTTACTAGACATATTGTACACCTTTTTTCAAACATGTGACCATGATATATCATATTAACTGCCTTAGTTCATGAATTTGCACATTTTCTCCCACCTAGTGGTGGGTGCTGGTATAACCCTTAAACTGACAAAGAGAATGACGATGGTATTTGTCTCAACTGGTGATCTATATTACTCAGTGACGTGCGGTGAGGTTCATGGCTGGTGAGGCACTGACTTCATCACAGTCACATTCACAAACATATGAACCCTAAAGAGTATCTTATTCACCATTTGATTGGCAGCAGTTAACGGGTTATGTTTAAAAGCTCATACCAGCATTCTTCCCTGCTTGCCACTCAGCATCAAGGCTTGGAATTGGGGCTTAAATCACCAAAAATTATTCCCGGGCGTGGCCACCGCTGCTGCTCACTGCTCCCCTCACCTCCCAGGGGGTGAACAAGGGGATGGGTCAAATGCAGAGGACAAATTTCACCACACCTAGTGTGTGTGTGACAATCATTGCTACTTTAAGGGTTTGGGGAACGCTCATGCGCGAGTGAGTTGGCGGAGAACTTGAGTGTGTGTGAGCGTGACTTTTGGCTAACAGCAGCTCGTGTGTGTGTGTGCGTTACTTTTTGAACTACAACCAGTTACCGCTTGTTAATAAAGCGATTGAGCAGCGCATCCTCGTCTGTGTGACTCCTTCTCCACTGCGGGGCATTACAATACTTACAGCAACACAACAAGGACTACTTACCCTGAAAGCAGACGATGCTTGCCGCCAAACCCACGGATGAAGTCCTTCGTCGCGCCGTCGATCGCTGGAACGCAGGTGAGCACGGCTGTTGATGGGAAGATGAGGGCTGGCTGGCGTAGGTGGAGCGCTAATGTTTTATCATAGTTCTGTGAGGTCCGGTTGCTAAGTTGCTAAATTAGCCTTGGCGTCGTTAGCAACAGCATTTTTAAGCCTTACCAGGCTGAGAATTTTTAACCGTGTAGTTACATGTACATGGTTTAATAGTATTGTTGATCTTCTGTCTATCCTTCCAGTCAGGGGCTTATTTATTTTGTTTCTATCTTCATTTGAGAACGATGCTATCACGTTAGCTCAGTAGCTAAGTGTGTCACCGATGTATTGTCGTGGAGATAAAAGGCACTGAGTGTCCATTTCGCGTTCTCGACTCTCATTTTCAAGAGGATATAGTATCCCAGGTGGTTTAAAATACAAATCTGTGATCTACAATAGAAAAAGGAGAGAGTGTGGAATCCAATGAGCCAGCTTGTACCTAAGTTACGGTCAGAGCGAAAAAAGATACGTCCATCGCTGCCTATCAAGTCCTTCACTGTAACGTTCCTCATCTACGAATCTTTCATCCTCGCTCAAATTAATGGGGTAATCGTCGCTTTGTCGCTCCGAATCTCTCTCGCTCCATTGTAAACAACGGGGAATTGTGAGGAATACTAGCTCCTGTGACGTCACGCTACTTCCGCTACAGGCAAGGCTTTTTTTTATCAGAGAGCAAAAGTTGCCAACTTTATCGTCGATTTTCTCTACTAAATCCTTTCAGCAAAAATATGGCAATATCGCGAAATGATCAAGTATGACACATAGAATGGATCTGCTATCCCCGTTTAAATAGAAACAAATCATTTCAGTAGGACTTTAAGTCATATCATATAAACAGCAAAAAAAGACAGAAACAAAGTTTTATTTTAAAAAATAATTGACTGCTGATACATACAATACACTCATATATTTGCATAAAGTATAATATTTGATACATTATTCTGTGACGGGGGAGGGGGTTTATAGACATGGGTACACTTTATTGTTGTGTCTAACATTAAAACAAGGTCAAACACTAAAACGCACCGTAGACCTCACCTCACCTCACCATTGCTGCCGGCTTGGAAGAAAAAGTTCACCACAAAGGTTGCGTCTCAAGTGGAATCAAATATTTACTGGCTTTTTCTTCGTCTCACCTTTTTTGTGTGAATGGTAAGCACCGTGCTGCTGGCCAGTAAGACGACTATTAAGGTAAGCACTCCTTCAGCGTGCTGCTGGCCAGTAAGACGACTATTAAGGTAAGCACTCCTTCAGCGTGCTGCTGGCCAGTAAGACGACTATTAAGGTAAGCACTCCTTCAGCGTGCTGCTGGCCAGTAAGACGACTATTAAGGTAAGCACTCCTTCAGCGTGCTGCTGGCCAGTAAGACGACTATTAAGGTAAGCACTCCTTCAGCGTGCCGCTGGCCAGTAAGACAACTATTAAGGTAAGCACTCCTTCAGCGTGCTGCTGGCCAGTAAGACGACTATTAAGGTAAGCACTCCTTCAGCGTGCCGCTGGCCAGTAAGACAACTATTAAGGATGTTGGACGTCCATCACAGCTACTGACAGTGCAAGGCAGTTTTTAGGATTGACCTTTGCCAAAAAGGTAGGTGTATATAGCAGGTCACGTCCTTCAATCAGAAGTAATATTCCACATATATCGCAGGCGAGTAGATATTTGATCATGAAATGATTGTTAGGGAGTGTTCCTATTTGAGTGGGAGGTACAGTACTGTAGATATGGCATCTTGTTGAAAAGTCATGTAAGCCATGCCAGGGTGACCACTGGCAGGTGTGCAGGGAGAAGTAAAGGTGAGGTCTACGTGCTCTGCTGAGGACCACTACAAACCTTCAGGAAGGTTTCCAGATTCATCGTCAGCACTGGACTCTCAGCAAGTGGAAGTTGTAGAGTTCCGGAAACATCTGGATGCTTTTCTCTGATCCACAAGTGGAATTGTTAGATGGCGAGTCTTGCAGCGTTTGCTGAGGTCCAGAGCCAGGTTAGAAAGTCTTGCAGCGTTTGCTGAGGTCCAGAGCCAGGTTAGAAAGTCTTGCAGCGTTTGCTGAGGTCCAGAGCCAGGTTAGAAAGTCTTGCAGCGTTTGCTGAGGTCCAGAGCCAGGTTAGAAAGTCTTGCAGCGTTTGCTGAGGTCCAGAGCCAGGTTAGAAAGTCTTGCAGCGTTTGCTGAGGTCCAGAGCCAGGTTAGAAAGTCTTGCAGTGTTTGCTGAGGTCCAGAGCCAGGTTAGAAAGTCTTGCAGCGTTTGCTGAGGTCCAGAGCCAGGTTAGAAAGTCTTGCAGCGTTTGCTGAGGTCCAGAGCCAGGGTTAGAAAGAGGTCAACTACCGGGTTCTACAGTACAAGGAGCCATGATGTCAGAGTTCTTTGCTGGCAGCAAACATTTCCTCCTGGCTCAACTCTCTCTAGCGCTGGCTTTGGTGCAGGAGGGAGGTCCTCAGTCCTCAGTCCTCAGTCCACAGTCCTCTTACAAAGGCCAGGGCAGGTCGCTGAAGTCCACGGGGCCGCCTAAGCCGGCGTCCGCCTCCAGGAGGGACATGATGACCGCCATGGCCGCCTCGTCGTTGCTGGGGCTGCTGGACCCGGGCTCATCCATGATGTCGATACCCAGGTGGGAGTTGTCACCTGATTGGACGACAGTTACACTTGACTGTGAGCGGCTGCCTTGTATTTATAGCCTTCTTCAGACATCAACAAGGAAAAGTAGCTTCCATATGAGGAGGTGTGAACAAGTTAAGACATAAATCATTGCATCTAATAGAGAGCCAAATACTAGAGTCTGTGAACATTGCTCCAAAGTCAAGATTTTTTGTTGATGTAATGTGCTTCCAAAAGTAAACATTGACAGGTGCAAAGGCAACAATATATGATCAAACAAGATGGCGGCTAAAGAAGGACTTCCCTATTCATCCCCGCCAGGTGAACGGCTGATTTGACCACTTCCTGTGCTGACGTAAAACAACCTGCGTCCCATATGTGACCGTAGGATGAATAAATACACTACGCTACTAAGACTATGGTGGCTATTAAGTTAGCTTCTACAGGTAGGTTGCCCAAAGTGCGGCACAGGAGCCATCTGTGGCCCCTGACTCCTTTGTCGTCTGTGGTCCCTGACTCCTTTGTCATCTGTGGCCCCTGACTCCTTTGTCGTCTGTGGTCCCTGACTCCTTTGTCGTCTGTGGTCCCTGACTCCTTTGTCGTCTGTGGCCCCTGACTCCTTTGTCGTCTGTGGTCCCTGACTCCTTTGTCGTCTGTGGTCCCTGACTCCTTTGTCGTCTGTGGTCCCTGACTCCTTTGTCGTCTGTGGTCCCTGACTCCTTTGTCGTCTGTGGTCCCTGACTCCTTTGTCATCTGTGGCTCCTGACTCCTTTGTCATCTGTGGCTCCTGACTCCTTTGTCGTCTGTGGTCCCTGACTCCTTTGTCGTCTGTGGTCCCTGACTCCTTTGTCGTCTGTGGTCCCTGACTCCTTTGTCGTCTGTGGTCCCTGACTCCTTTGTCGTCTGTGGTCCCTGACTCCTTTGTCGTCTGTGGTCCCTGACTCCTTTGTCGTCTGTGGTCCCTGACTCCTTTGTCGTCTGTGGTCCCTGACTCCTTTGTCGTCTGTGGTCCCTGACTCCTTTGTCATCTGTGGCTCCTGACTCCTTTGTCGTCTGTGGTCCCTGACTCCTTTGTCGTCTGTGGTCCCTGACTCCTTTGTCGTCTGTGGTCCCTGACTCCTTTGTCGTCTGTGGTCCCTGACTCCTTTGTCGTCTGTGGTCCCTGACTCCTTTGTCATCTGTGGTCCCTGACTCCTTTGTCGTCTGTGGTCCCTGACTCCTTTGTCGTCTGTGGTCCCTGACTCCTTTGTCGTCTGTGGTCCCTGACTCCTTTGTCGTCTGTGGTCCCTGACTCCTTTGTCGTCTGTGGTCCCTGACTCCTTTGTCATCTGTGGCCCCTGACTCCTTTGTCGTCTGTGGTCCCTGACTCCTTTGTCATTGGCCTTAAGCACATTACAAATAACAGAAAATAGAGATCTCATTTGCACCCCTGGTGGTGACATCTATCAAAATGAGGGTGGTCTCGAAAAGGAGGAATTTTTCAAATTGACTGTGTCGCTTTCAAAAGAGCGCCCCCTCTGGCCAACATATGTAATAACAAGTGTGTGTAAGAAATTGAAATGCGCCCCCTTTGGCCAAAATTAACTAAACAAATTAAATAAATATGTATATAGAGACATACTGTAATAACTTTAGGTAAATAAAGAAGATTAAAAAACAATTACAAAAAAATTAAAATAACTTAACTAAAAGCAGTCTTTTTTTCGCAGTGTGTCGACTTTTTTCTTATAAAATAAGATGTAATATTGCAATTTTTATCGTAAAATTATTACTTTTTTATGTAACATTATTACTTTTTAATGCAAATTCTTGTAAAATTCTGACTTGTGTTGAGTAAAATGACAACTTTTATTATAATACTGCCAACAATCTAAGTTTGTCTTGTGAAATTGTGACCTTTTTCTTGTGAAATTCCAACTCATTTTTCACAACAAGCTTTTTTATATGTGCATAGTTTGTATATATTATTAATGTTGTAAATGCAAATCTTTATATATCTAGAAAGGATGGTCCTAAAGAGGGAGGCATTTTTCTCAGGTCTCAAGAAGGTAATAGGTGTGTGTGTGTGTGTGTGTGTGTGTGTGTGTGTGTGTGTGTGTGTGTGTGTGTGTGTGTGTGTGTGTGTGTGTGTGTGTGTGTGTGTGTGTGTGTGTGTGTGTGTGTGTGTGAGACCTACTCATGATGGACTGGTTGGAGTAGGGGTATCCCACAGAATCAGGTCCAGGTAGGATTCCAGTGCTGGCCAGCTCAGGTGTTCCTCCATTGTGAATCTATCAGAGGAAACATTCATTCAACAACTTGGTCTCTTGGACATTTAATAATCATATTTACAGCAAGGAATGAATATTACCATACATCTTCAGTGATTTTTAAAATTGGATGAATGTAAATGTATTTATGATTTTCTGTTAAAATCACAAGGAATAAACAACAGTAATAGTGGATTGTTGGGATTTATGATATTCAGAGGTGTAAAAAACTCTTCTAAAAAAGTGACAACAATCAAACAGTGGATTTTGTGAATGGTTTCTCCACTAGTGTGTGTGTGTGTGTGTGTGTGTGTGTGTGTGTGTGTGTGTGTGTGTGTGTGCATCACCTTCTTCCCCCCTGGAGAGCAGGTGTCCGGTGGAGGTGTGCTGGTGATGTTTAGTGGGCTGGATCCACAGCTGGAGGGGGAGGAGCCTCGAATCCTACAATGGAAACATTTCATCATAATTAATAGTAATAGTGATTAATCCTGTTAAGTTGGTTTTGAATGTTGGCCCCCTGCATGATTGAGTTTGACACCCCTGGATAAATGTTGTGTACTTTATATACATTACAGGCCAAAAGTTTGGACACACCTTCTCCTCATTCAACTTTATTTCCATGACTATTTACATTGTAGATTGTCACATCAAAACTATGAATGAACACATGTGGAGTTATGTACTTCACAAAAAAACATGTTTTATATTGTAGTTTCTTCAAAATAGCCTCCCTTTGCTCTGATTACTGCTTTGCACACTCTTGGCATTCTCTCCATGAGCTTCAAGAGGTAGTCACCTGAAATGGTTTTCACTTCACAGGTGTGCTTGAAGCTCATGGAGAGAATGCCAAGAGTGTGCAAAGCAGTAGTCAGAGCAAAGGGTGGCTATTTTGAAGAAACTAGAATATAAAATATGTTTTCAGTTATTTTTTTGTTAAGTACATAACTCCACATGTGTTCATTCATAGTTTTGATGTGACAATCTACAATGTAAATAGTCATGGAAATAAAGAAAACACTGCATTGAATGAGGTGTGTCCAAACTTTTGGCCTGTACTGTACATTAAACTTCACCATTCACTTTACAATTAGTCTCCAATTACCTAAAAATATTGTTTTTTTAACTGTGATTTTTTAACTAAGCAGACCCACCCATTCACAGGATAACAAGTATTTGATCCCTGATGATGATGTAAATATAGTGCTTTATTGTTATGCTACTTTTATTTGCACAGTGTCAGAATGTAAATGAAATAACTAGAAATAAACTTTATAAATGATTTAGTATTACACTGAGCTAAATACATATTTGAATCCAACACAAAAGGGGTTTAGTACTTGGTGTTGAAAGTATTGTCAAACACAAGGATCACATGTTCCATGTACTTGTAAATTCACTATTCCATTGAAAAGAATTAACAAATCAGAATCAGCTGAGGTAATTATACATTGAAAAATAGACAGCATCAACTATTTGACATTGTAAACAGAACAGCAGTGGTGTAGTATACAAAACAAAACAAACAAACAATATTGTTTGATTCTTTCAATGTGGTCGTAGTGTGACATCATCATGTCATTTGTGATGAAATAAGCTAATAAAAAGGTTTAAACATATTTTTTATGACAAACCTTTTGTTAGTATTCTTTAATAGTATCAACATTTACATTTTTTCCCATTACATTATGCTCTATTTGTACTTTTTTGTTAATTTTATTTCTACAATGTGCCATAAGAGGAGGTGCGTTCTGCAAATGGCCCCCAAGGCCACACTTCGCCTTCCTGGTGAAACAAATAAAGCAATGGTGTTCAGAGTAGAGATGGGGGGAATAACCCATTTTTGGATGCATCACAATTTGGAACTGGACGATCATAAAATCGGTTAGCAAAAGCAGATAATCGAAGTATTTATTGTAAATAAAGTAATGCAAACAAAAGAGTTCTAAAAGTTGGTTGACTACAGACCTCACCAAGAGAGCCGACCAGCTCCTTTATTATAAGGTACTTATGTTCCAGTTTTGCTCACATTTCCATTAATTTAATAAACGTGGGAACTAATTTAACTGTATTTACAAATGCACTGTTTTTCAAAGTTGCAAGTGACAAACGCTTATTGGGTGAAACGGAAAGAAATGTAAAACTGCATCAATATACATAAAGATGCATTAATGATGGATTTTTCATTGAATGTCAGCTCCTGAATCGTAATGGGATCATGAGGTGGCCGCCTCTAGTTCAGAGTGTTGCCAAATGACAGAAGCGTGTCTCTAAGCCGTGTTTTCTTAGCACTTATGGAAGTGATAAAGGTTGGGTTGCACGCTTCTGGAGGTTTTCTGCACACTGTGGTAATGCACACTCCCTGGGCTTGTGGTGGCGGATCTCTGCTCTCACTCGCACGGCTGATACTTTTGTGACGACTTGTATTCGATTACCCAATCAATCAGTTTACTTATATAGTCCTTAATCACAAATGTCTCAAAGGGCTGCACAAGCCACAACGACATCCTCGGCTCAGGCAAGAAAAAACTCAACCCAATGGGAACGAGGAGAAACCTTGGAAGAGGCCGCAGATGTGGGGACCCCCCTGGGTGAGCGGTGCAATGGATGCACAGTGGATGCAGTTAATAATGTGAGAGTCCAGTCCATAGTGGGGCTACCCAATAAATGTATGTCGCAAGCTACACCTCTCATTCACTTTTAATTGGTACCTCTACTCGCTAAGTGGCTAAAGTGTATCACAGATCATTTGTGCTACGTCTTATTCACTGGCAAAGCAGGCACGTACGAGGTGTGTTGTGAAGCACAGTTACACCACACCTACAGTTATTCTATACACACGTCCATCATCATTTGTTTGGGAACCGGAAGTGCAAAATCCACATTTGTGACAAACGTCCTCAAATAAATAGATTTATAGAAACACTGTCATTTCTTTAAACACCATGGGTTGTTCCTCAGCACTGACTCGGGGCTCACACCCCAAGAAAAGACAAGGCTCGCCCAGGTAAAAGTGGTGTACAGTATCTGGTACTGGCAATGCTAAATGGTAAATGGGTTATACTTGTATAGCGCTTTTCTACCTTCAAGGTACTCAAAGCGCTTTGACACTATTTCCACATTCACACATTCACACACACATTAGCTGCCATGCAAGGCGCTAACCAGCAGCCATCAGGAGCAAGGGTGAAGTGTCTTGCCCAAGGACACAACGGACATGACTAGGATGGTAGAAGGTGGGGATTGAACCCCAGTAACCAGCAACCCTCCGATTGCTGGCACGGCCACTCTACCAACTTCGCCACGCCGTGCTAAAAAAAAGTAGGTATCCATGTAATTTTTTGGCATTGACTTGGTATCGAAGTACCGATACTTTCGACAAGCCTAGTTTGCTTTATGCAGGTCTGTAAACAGTTGAATTGGTCAGTATCAATGAATCAGTTGGAAGAACAGTAGTTATCTGCTCTTACCTTTGAATCTCCATAACTTCCTCTGCGATCATCCTTCCAATTTTTCCCGCTCCTGCTCTGGTGCCACCGGGGATGCCAGGCACTGTTTGTAGGGCTCGCCTTCCTCCACCTACTAGTCCACAGCAATCAGGAAGAGAAGGATTAGCACACAAGTCACTACTGTGCTTGAATGCAACGTTTTACCTTCTGAGGGGAGAAGACTGTCCATACTCTGTGGAGAGGCAGCAGACTGAGTGTACACGGATCCTTCAATCATGGGACACCTTGAGAGAGACAAGCATTCTGTTTCATAACACACACCTCTCTGACATTGTCTATTGATCTTTTGACACTTACGACACAACCGTGTTGGTGGAGACAATGTACTCCACCTCCTTGGTCCAGGGGTTCATGAAGCTGAACCATCGGCTTCTCAGCGTGATGAAAGAGCCATCTTTGATCTTAAATTTGTAACAATTGGTGTTGATCTTTTCTCTCATCTGCAACACTATGACAGAGGACAGAAGGAATCATTCAGTTCTTGTTGTGTCTGCGATACAAACGCAGAAGTAGCTTCTCAGTTCACATCCATTGTTTACCAATCAAACAACAAAGCCACAAGCATCTTTGTTGGAAGAAAAGCCAACACAAAATAGCACGTGTCAAAAGGTAAAATGACAGTGGAATCGACATAAGCGGTTGTCGACATAACCCAAACTAGCACTGAACAGGTTATGAGAGTGTGTGTGTGTGCGTGTGTGTGACCCCTATGGTGTCTGCCGAAGTACTGCAGGGGGGTCGTAAAATCTTTGCTTGATTACTTTTTCGTGATATATTTTTTTTATATTTCCCCTGGCCATTTGTTCACAAATGTAAATGTAAATACACATTAACATGAATCCAATAGTGTAGTGGCATTGCCACCTTGCAGCTTTGAAATACAAATATTAGCGTCAGCATTTAAGATAGCTAGTGATTAGCGCTCTAGTTGCCAGCTAAAAATGAACGCCGCTATACTGCATTATTTGAATATCTTAGTATTGGACAATAAAATGGTACTTTTAGTACAAGTTTAATTTCAAACACATTTTATACAGGATATACAGTACAAGTAGAAAAGAGACGTCCAAATGTTGTACACTAAGAACTGTAATACTGAAGGTTTGTGTTGTAGGTTACCAAGCATTTTATTATTAGTAGTATTAACATTTCAACTTTTTCTTTTTATATTATGTCTTATTGCTCTTTTTCTTACATTTAACAGTTTTTCCGTTAGATTTTATTTCGACGATATGCTGCCGACCAACAAAACTCAAGCTGTGTCTTTGGACATCCCTGAAGAGGTGGGTCCTGTCTCCCATCGGTTTGGGGGACCTTGGCCTGGAAAACGCTGAAGACCTTTAAATTATAAAGTAGCTTAGCGATGATGATGTAGGTAACAGCACAACACGTCGACATAAACCGACCATTTTTCTTTTAAAGAAATTGGCCCTTTTGACTCATGTTTTATGTCGACAAAAGCGGCCGAACATGCATGCGGATGTCGACCTAAGCGGGCACTTTTTAGTAAGAGGAAGAACACGGTGAACCAGGACTAGATGAGTTGGTCCACACAGACTGGCTGACTCAAACGGGTTCCATGATGGACACCACCAATGTGTGTTTGCACATTTCTACTCGTCTCATTTTAAATAAAATATGTAATTTCATTGAAAACGGCCGAGGGTCACACACTCTTTCAGCACACTCCAATTATCAACTGATGATTAATGAAGCACATTATCCAACTTAGCACAAGTGTGGAGCAGAACTTTTTTTCTGTACTTTCCAAATACCTTGTCTGTGGCACTCAGCTAGATGGCCAATGTCATCCTGATGAAAATATTCATAGAAGGAGGTTCCCAGCAGCTCCTGGGGTAGGTATGCTAGGATAGCTGTTGCCCTGAAAACAACAACAACAGGTTTTTAGAGGAGACACCTAGAAGTTAAGTAGTAGCAGGCTGTGCTTACAAGCATTTATGCAGCTATGAATCGATACAATCTATATCGCTTCAACCCTCATGAAAGACAGTTTTGCCAAGTCAACTCACATAATGAACACCTAAACAGGTTCTATATTTCAAGTGGCAAAGTTCTATAAAAAATTAAAAACTATTATCACTCTGGCCATGAATTGATTAACGTGGACCCCGACTTAAAGAAGTGTAAAAACTTATTGGGGTGTTACCATTTAGTGGTCAATTGTACGGAATATGTACTGTACTGTGCAATCTACTAATAAAAGTTTCAATCAATCAATCAATGGCCCCTTTGGGAGTATTGAGCACCGCATGGAACATTGTTAAAAAACACAATACAGAGAAACTTTTGCAGGATCCTGAGACAGTTTTGCGAGATCCAGTGATACTGTAGTTGTGCGAGATGCAGAAAAACTTTAGCAAGATCCGGACAAACTTTTGCAAAATCTTTAAAAAGTCTTGTGAGATCCTTAAATAGTTTTGCCAGATACTAAAACTGAGAAACTTTTGCTATATCCCCTACATAACTTATCGATACCGGTATTCATCGGTACTCTTATTGGTACTATTTGTAATTTGTGTAAAGATGTGAAAAAAAGCATTTGAATTAGCACGAGAGGTTGTGCACCAGCAACATTCAAGATAGAACATCTCACAGCATGGAAGTATTTGATCAACACCTGCTTTTTAGGTCTTAAACAGGTCAACATGTGCAGAAGTAATGTCATCATCTTGTAACGACCACACAGATCCATCACTGTGTTTCTATTCATTACAATTACACTCAGTAAACCCAACCATCCATTTTCTACCACTTCTTCCTATAATAATAGTAATTAAATAATACATTCAAATAATATGTGTGGCATTCATGTTCATTCACAGACCTTTAACATGATACCTCATATTAAATATATAATATAAACCAATACAATCAATTAGCATGTTAGGGGGGTGTGCATTTTGTAACAACAGGAATGGTTATTCGTGTTTATGTTGCTATTAAACTGACGGCTCGGAAGCCAGTGTTGACAGCCACCAACAAATATTTATCTGTGTTGTGCGTGCATTTCATAAATAAAAAGACCCAATAATTATTTTAGATGTTCATTTTTTTGAGTGGATTAATTCTGGCCTGTGAATGACTTGATTGCTGGATCAACGGTCGGTTTGACACTTACTCTTATTAGCATGTGTGACTTTGGGGACTAGGAGTTAATATTGTTGTGTTACAAACTTTTGTGTGGTGTTGCTTCTTTATTTGTGATTATTCCAGGGTGATTATCATCTGCCCGTGAGTACTAGAGCCACTAGAACTGAATGTGACAGCGTGTCACAATTACGACGATCAGCTGGTAAAAAAAAATACAGATAGCAGGATCATTAGTCCAGAATCTTAACGGTCTTCCCTATTAGGAACCGGTAGCAAAAAAAAAAACAAATAACAGTACCCGGTATAAATCCCTAATACATAGATAGTTTTATGAGGTCCTTCGTTTTGCAAAATCCTTAGATAGTTTTGCAAGATCCAGAGAAACTGTTCCAAATGCTGCAAGTGTTGTGGATTGCTAATCACCAGATAAGGATTTCTTGGGGTCACAACAGATCCTTACAGAGGGCATAATGTGCATGCAAAGGGACAAAGTAGGCCAAAAATGTATTTTGTTTAGTGAAATGATCAAATATAATCACAGCTAGGATGATTGTGCGATGCTTGCTATAGAGAGAATGTTGTGACGCTAGGGTAGTAAAGACCACATTTTATGTCATTATGTTTCAGTCTGATTTCAAAGTAAAAGTTAAGCCTTACCAAAACGCTGGAAATACTGAAAGGAAATAACACCTGACCCAAAAATAATTTAAAAACTATCTTAGGATCTTCCAATATTTTCTTAGGATTGTGTTTTTTTTTTTTCCGACCATGTCCCCTAGAGGGTTAAGTGCTGTTTAGATTAAGAAAAATAAAGAAGATTTAAAGAAGGGTCTCCTCCCTACTTGCACATTGTAAATAGTTTTTCTCTTGATGGAAGTTTCATAATAGTTCAGACCAGCACGACTAAATGAAGCATAAATTCAATCAGTGGCCTAAGTGAGAAGATTATGGATTGAATAAGCGATTGTTTAGTTTAAATACATAGGGTTCTTTTCCAAGTGATGGTTTGCATGACACTGACTTACCTTTGGTCAACAAAGACAAATTTGCCATCGATAGCATGGCGGGAGACATATTCGGTGGGTTTCACCCTGATGTCTGCCAGGCTGGGCTGCGGGACAATATGTGGATGCAGCCGACCGATGGCTACCAGGCAGCTCAAGTTGCAGCCCTCGTTGTCTGGCTCATTGTCTTCATCCAGACCCATCTTTGTGGGGGGCCAGCTTTTTAGATACCCTGTGCTATGGATGGTGCAGAAGCTTTTACGATCAGCTGTGGTGGAAATACAACAAGAAAGTGTAAGTTTACATCCTTTGAACACACATTAAAGTACAGTGTGTCCCCAGAGTCACTATACACATACTTTTTTCTATTTGGTTTTAGGTATCATTCAGACAGACATGAGGCCATCAGAATTTAACAGCTTAGCCTTTGCATTTCTTTGCCCATGGCTCACCAATTGACATTGGAAGAGTGTTGCAAAATGACCGCCTGGTGAGAAGTTGTTCTGTCCCTGACTGCAGTTCAGCAACAGTTGGAGAAGCTTTATCCTGTCACACTGCGTAGCATCATTTATGCTATCTACAGCAAGTTTCTTGAAACAGGATCTGCTTTTTTTTTAAAGCCAGGGTGTGTGGTGTTAATTGTTTCTCACCAGGTGGCAATTTTGCTATGCTGTCCCATGAAAACTAAAACTGTTTTCAACAAAGTAATGGACATGGATTCAGTTTTTCACATTTTTATATCGAATAAAATGAGAATGGAAATACACAAGTATCGGTATCGACTACTAACATTTTGGTATTGTGACAGCCCTATTACCAGGGGATCAAATACTTATTTCATTGAGTGACATGCAAATACATTTATATCTTTTTTCCAATATGATTTTCAGGATTTTCTTTTAGATATTCTGTCTCTCACTGTTCAAATAAACGCATCATTAAAAGTGAAGACCGTTCATTTCTTAGTCAGTGGGTGAACTTATAAAATCAGTGAGAGATTTTATCATTATTTGCGCTGTTGTAAAAGTTATAAATTCATTTGAATAATTGGAGTATTTGATTGAGGGAAATACCTGTTTAACGTAACGTAGCAAAGTACTATGTCTCCGGACTTTAATCCCATAGAAAATCTGTGTAAGGAACTCAAACACCCGAGTTGCCAAGCGACAGCCTTAAAACCTTACATATTCGGAGCGTATCTATAAAGAGGGGTGAAGCAAAATCCCTCCTGAGATGTGTGCAACCATAGTGACCACAAGCACACAAGAATGACCTCTGTGCTGGCCAACAAGGAGTTCTACCCCAAGTACTAAATCACTGTTTGTAGTAGCATCAAATACTTATTTCACCCAAATGCAAATTAATCAATACATTTAATAAATGCTTTAATCTTTTTCAATAAACGCACCAACAATGATGTTTGTAAGTGGTAAAAAAAGGTCTAATCAGCAGGGGATCAGACTGGATGCACTTATGCATTCAGTTGTGTAATGCCTTGTGCTAAGTGAAGTGAGAGTCCTGCCTTTAACAAGGATGTGGCCTTTCAAATAGAAAGAGGGACCTTTGCATTTGTTCTATTTCAAACATGTGAGGTGAAGGTCTGGGAAACAAGTGTGGGACAATACTTTCAGCACTACAACAAGTGCTTGTTTTGGAGCAAAGGGAGATTACAAATTGTGTACGTCGTGTTTGAAAAGCACTCTACCTTTTTTCTTGGAACACGTAGAGGGAAAGTCTTTATCTTCTACTTTGACAGAAGGTCTGTTACACTTCATTCTGCAGAAAAATGAGCGTCTGGCTCCAGAACAAAGTCTTGATGGACCAGGCGTGATGTCCGTCTTCACTGGAAGACCAGCTGCAATACAAAAAAGACAACAGAATTTAGAAAATGTACTGTAAAGTATTCGTGTGGAAAAAAGTGGTAAAAATGATCGTGTCAATATGAGAAATTCTGTCATAATACCAATAACATTGAAAAACAACTTTAATAAAGACCAAAAAAAACGCTCCAATGAGGCGAGATGACTTGTTCTATGGCTGCAGTACGAGTAAGTAGAAAAATGTACTGACCCATCAGGGTAACATCATTATCATCAGTTCTACTAAATAAGATCAAGATATTGATTTGTGGAGCCCATTTATTAAAGTTTTGTGTTTTGTGGGAAATCATCGGAGCAATGTTGGGTGGCATGCCACGCCCACATTTATGGCGTAGACAAAATGTGTTTACAATGTATTATTACCTCTATGTGTAGTATTTGTAATTGTAACTGCAACTCATTTGGCCAAAGTCCCTAGGAGAACCCCTTTTTTTTGTTGAAAATTGGCTAATAACCATCAGAGCTAAGTTTGGCGGTATACCACGCCCACATCTTATGGCATACGACAACATTTGTTCGCAATTTATCATCACCTATAAGTGCAGTATCAGAAATTTTAACCGAGACTCATTTGGTCAAAGTCCATAGGAGGAGTTTGTTATAGTACGGACCCTTTTTGTACGAAAACAAAGATGGCCGACTTCCTGTCCGTTTTCAGGTATGGGTTCCTGAGACTTATGTGCGTCCCATCAGGATAGACGTCTAGATGTCTCGCAATGTTCGTGCCGATACGTGAAACTTGTACGAGGGTATGATTTTCTTGTCATTTTAAAAGGTGGCGCTAAAGAGACAATTTTGAAATTTCATTTGCAGCTGCAAAATATGAGGACTTTTTGTGTGTGTTAAAGGCCTCAAAAAGGTATCCAAACATAAAGAATAAAAACCACAGCAATTTCAATAGGGCCCTGGAGGTGTTCTGCATTGCTGAGAATAATGCAAGTCACCATTTAAAACTTTTATTTCTCATTACTGTAGAATTGTTTTACCATTGTACTGTAATTGGAAGGTAAACAACTTTTAATTATCCTAAAAAAAAAAAAAAAACTTAAATGGACTCATCACTGTAAGCAAAAATTGTACTTTAATTATAAACACCTCAAAGTGCATTTTTTTCCCAGTTGGAAAAACTACTTTGGATTGTCTTTTTTTTGTTGCCATCACGTGATCGCTTGTTTGTTTGTGGAGATGGGCTCATTTTGGGTGACATATCATATTCCCATAACGGGACATTTGGCTTTGTAATCATATTTTTCCTCTTTTTTTATTTTAACTTCACACTAGTGAGTCGTGAGGCTCTCTGAACGTGCTTCTTGTGTGTGTAAGCAACGGTCTTCCTCTCCGCCCACCGAGACACAGATTGTGAATCAGTGAAAAGAGGGCTCACTGCGTTCAGTAAATTCTACTGTTAGATAAACACACTCAGGTGCTAAAAGCAATGCAGAGATTGAGACCTCTTTCTCCCTGTTTTTAGAGGGAGATTAAGAAAATAAACACACACGGACAGAGCAATTATCATTTAGTGTTTGATTGTCTTATTGACCATCGGCCCAAGACAAGTCACCATTCAAACTTTTTCCAACACCAATGTTTGTTATTAGCTGGCTCCACTGCAGCGCAGACAAACTTGCTGTTTTCTTAAACACTTTTGATTACCATGAATTGATTACCGTGGACCCCAACTTAAACAAGTTGAAAAACTTATTGGGGTGTTACCATTTAGTGGTCAATTGTACTGTTTCATATAATGTATTCTCTTCCTTTGCAATCTACTAATAAAAGTTTCAATCAATCAATCAAATTGGCCAGGAGGCCAAGGACACGAGGCTCAACAATTCTGACTTGCTAACATGTCTAATCACTCAAATGCCGGTGACGGCGGGGGAAAACCCCCCGCCTTTTGCGGTTATTTATCACACTAATTAAAATCTCGACGTCGATTAATTGTGCAGCCCTAACCCGTAATGTGCTGTAGCAAATCAAGCGCTCTCCTAAAAACTTTGAACGACCAGTCATAAATGTCCTCTCAGCAATATATACCGTAATTTCTGGACTATAAGCCGCACCAGCTAAATTTAGGGGAAAATACAGATTGCTCCATATATAACCTGCACCCGACTATAAGCCGCAGGGTTTTGATGTGTAATTAGCGTAGTATATAGGGGTTCCTGCTACCACGGAGGGGATTGTCGGGACAGAGATGACTGTTTGGGAACGCAAAGCATCCCATTTATTAACAATAAATCTTTCAATCATTCAATCCAACTTTCACATCTTTGACATGGCGAACAGCATTCGTGCAGAGTACAAATAATACAACGGTGCAAAGTAATACAAAGTGCTCGCCTGTACGTTATCAAAATAACCAGCCTACCGGTATATGAAAAGTCAGTCTTTAATCATTGTGTCATCGTCTTCCTCCTGCGTACTAAAACCACCCAAATCCTCTTCGTCTGTGTCGGAGAAGAACAGGCCGTATATAAGCCGCACCCTTGTATAAGCCGCAGGGACCAGAACGAGGGGAAAAAGTAGCGGCTTATAGTCCGGAAATTACGGTAAACATAGGCTGATCGTGAGGGACTTCTCCACCATTTGAAAAGGAAGACTGTAAGAATTTGAATCTTACAACAACTCATGATTCAATTTGATACAGATTCTTGGGGTGACGATTCAAATCATAATCAATTCAAAACGATTCTTGCAATAAATTGTTTGGTATTAGGGATGTAAGGAACAATAGTATTAATGATAAACCGCTGTAAAACTCATAGTTAGTATTCCTGTTTTAAAATAAAAGTACTGTAAAATCTTGATTGATGACTGCTACGGGTGCCGGAAAAATTGATTCACATCCGACTTGCGACTCTTATTTATTACGATTTTTGAATCAATTCAAAATATTCAAGTATCAATTTTAAAAATACGTTTCAGCGCTTACTGGCTCATATGTCAGCTACTGGAGTCCTTTTTTTAAACTGGATCTGGATCGGCATTTTCCCATGCCTTGCCGATACGCATTTTTTGGCAAATATCGGCGGCCGATCCGATCCAAATATCGAATCGGGACATCCCTACCAGAGAAGACCCGAGGACTGAAGCTATCTGTGATTTTAACATGGAAATCATGGCCCGAGACGGCCAGCCCTTCACCATTGTTGAAAATACTGGCTTTTGCAAGGACAAATTAAAAAAGGCACAGTTTGTTAAATCCACCTTTGTTAGAGTCTAAAACTATGGAACAAACTGGACTTACAACACAAGCAATGCCAAACTATTAATGGATTTAAACTATTATACAAACATGGGGTCTGGTTCAAATATAGAGATGAGGGTCTTTAATTTGACCTGCTGCTGTACTCTGTCTCAAAGTGTTATTAACATGTGCTCAATGTTTCCTTACCATTATTGCTATGTTGTCTATTACCATTATTGCTATGTTGTCTATTACCATTATTGCTATGTTGTCTATTACCATTATTGCTATGTTGTCTATTACCATTGTTGGTATATTCATTATTCCTACATTGTTGATACAAATGATTGTTACAGTGTAATAATGATTGTGGTAATGCCACTATGATACAACATGTGTATTATAATCCTTGAACAAAGTAAGAGTGAAAGTCATGTGAATAATCACTGAATGGAGAACTGGGGGTGGGATTAAATAAATGATCTTCTTCCCACTCCCTTTCAGGCAAAACTGGACAATCATGCATTACATACTATACATTACCTTTTGCACTTTATTAATTTATATTATTATGTGTTGTCAACTTTGTACTTTTTTATGTCATTGCCTGAAATAAATAAATA
Organism: Entelurus aequoreus; assembly: GCF_033978785.1. Classification (NCBI taxonomy): domain Eukaryota; kingdom Metazoa; phylum Chordata; class Actinopteri; order Syngnathiformes; family Syngnathidae; genus Entelurus; species Entelurus aequoreus. The sequence continues at coordinate 143,888 of NC_084746.1, forward strand.
AATGGAAAAAAAAAAAAAAAAGAAAGTCTTTCTTACCTTCAGATGTGCATAAACCATACTTAAATCTACATTTAAAAAATAATAGTTTTAAATAACCTATCAGTCCTAAGAAGCAGAAATGTATCATATTGGTATCACTAGAAGAAGGTATTTGCCTACTTTTAGCGTCAATGAGCCTCTCACGAGGGGCGGTGTCGGAAGAAGACAGCTGTTCTTTCACCTTGGCAATGTCTTTAGGATGCAGGTAGTCAAAGAGACTCTGACCTATCAGGTCATTCTGAAAAAGAAACATCAAAGATTGAATTTGTCCTCAGACTGCTTGGCTTGCACCAAGTGTTTGTCCACTTACCTGGCTGTAGTTAAGAATCTTGTAAACAGATTCTGAAACAAAAAGAATTTTTCCACGATCACAGCCGACCACAAACAGGAAACCGTCGGCAGCCTGCAAAAACAAACAGACAACAATTCTGATTTTAGAAATTGTACCAACACATATGCCATTAATACTTTCATCAATAGCAGAAACAAATTATTCTTACTGTATACATTATCTTTATTCGTCTGATGAATGACTAACAGTTGGATTGACTTCAAGGTTACGAAGACATGACCATGATAAATTGATTTGAACAAAAAAGGTTAGAAAATAATGACTCCCCCAAATGTGGCTGCCAATTTGTAATTGTGATAGATTCACAATTTCTAAAAAGGAAGAAGTTCATATTATAAAGTGTATAGAACTCACCCTAAGTATCAAATGTTTCAGCTCATCGTCAGAAAGGAAGGAAGGCTTGTAGTTGGCCTCTGTGTAGGGGTTTGCTGCTCCTGCATACAACAGCAAACACATTTTCCATCTATTAGTTTGCTACTTTCATCAATCTTCCCTGGACACAGGAGGACATTGAGGTTAAAAAAGTAAATATTTTAAAAAGTAATAGTAGTTTTTGCTTTTGTTTAGTTATTGTGTACTATTGACTTCATTTTGATCAAACAATTGTACGTAATACAAGCTCATAGGAACCAGTTTCAATATGTTTTGATATTGTTACACTGTCAATAGCAATCACCATTAATAAATTAAAAATAGACACTTAATAAATGTGAATATATCGGCTGATCTCACTCATCAGTATCGGAGTCAACAGCATAAAACTGATTGAAACATCCCTAAAAATGTTTTTTTTTTAAAGCTTAAAATACTGTTGAATTCAATGATCTTATTGAATATCCATGCATCACAGAATAAATTATCCCAAAAAATGATTGACAAACAGTGTTATTAAAGACCTATTCTCCAACTGCAATGATTCTGCCCCTCAATTTAAATGTTTCAGTGCGCGCCTTCATCCAAGATGCACACTTTAGGTCGAGCAACCATTAAATGTGGGCATTTCCTGTCAAATCAATCCAAGCCGCACTTACTTGTGCTGCCATGGTGATGTAGTGCGTGTCTGCACACTACAACAGTTTATTCTTCCTGGCTAGATGTCACTCAGTGGATGAAATGTTATTATTCACCCTAATGTTATTTGTGATGTTAAGATGTATGTTTAGTACAAAAGCAGTGACGTGTCAGAGAGGCTTGTATGGACAATTGTGTGGGTGTGTGTGTGTGTGTGTGTGTGTGTGTGTGTGTGCCTCCAATGTGTCGAGTGCAGCTGACCGTTTGAGTGGTAAAAAAAGTGAAATAAATCAATAGATACTAGGGCTGCACGATTTTGAGAAAAAACCTAAATTGCAATTTTTCTCTCTAAAAATTGCCATTGTTTTTTTTTTTATATAAAAATGCCAAAAAGTGCAAAACTAACAAGTGACGACATGTTTCTTTTCGACTGTAAATCAACCTACCTTTGTCTCAAGGTGCCACAGATCAGAAGAATATGCAATAATTTACTTGAAAAAAATATTTGGCTTTATGCAGACAGACTCAGAGCCTTTGGCTACAGCATACTCTTAAACTGAAGAAATAATCCAAAACATTTTTACAGTGCTACAATGTAATGAAATCATGATATGTAATAATATTGCAAGTAACCATTTACAAGGTTTTTAAACTTTCATTTTTTTTATTACTGCAGAATTGTTTACCATTGTGCTGCAATTGGAAGGTAAACAACTTTGTTATCCTAAATAAGTAGATAAAACAAGACATAAAGTGGACTTATTTCTGCAAGCAAAAACGTGCCTTAAATAAATAACGTCTGTGTTGATGGGCTAATAATACCCATCTGATCTGAAGCTGAAATATTACCACAAAGGAACATTTGGCTTTGTTATCATATTTTTTGTCCTTGTAATTTGTGTTACTTCACAGCAAGTGGCGAGGCTGCCTGTGCTTCCTGTGTGTAAAGCGGGCACCCCGCTCTCCGGCCACCGAGACAATGGGAAACGGGTTATACTTGTATAGCGCTTTTCTACGCGCTTAAGACATTATTTCCACACTGATGGCGGCCCTAACCACGACCCATCAGGAGCAAGGGTGAAGTGTCTTGCTCAAGGACAACACAAATGTGACGAGGATGGCGGAAGCTGGGAATCGAACCAGAAACCCTCAAGTTGCTGGAATGGCTGCTCTACCAACCGAGCCACGCCGTTGATAAAGATTGTGAATGACTGAAAAGAGGGATCAATGACTGAAAAGAGGGATCAATGACTGAAAAGAGGGATCATTGCGTTCAGTTCATTCTATTGTTAAATAAATGTGTTCAGGTGCTGAGAGCGATGTACACAGTCTTTCTACCTGTTTGAAGTGAGAGGCGAACAAACGCAAGGCTCAACAATTCTGATTGGTGACCATGGCTGTCACTCAAGTGGCGGTGACGACAGGAAAAATAAAATCTCAGCCTCTTGTGGTTATTGATTAAACTAATTCAAACCTTGAGGTTAATTCGATGTTGATTATTCGTGCAGCCTTAAAAGACACTACAACAAATATGTCATTTCTATCCAATAGTCACATAGTTCAATGATAACGATCCAGATGAAATCGTTGTATTACTTCCACTAGTACCAGGATGTCCAAACAAGGCTGATATATGCGGGGTCCCCTTCGGGTGTGTAAATAAAAGGTGGTGTTCTTGTTGTATTTTGTTAGTGAGAAAGTTGCAAACAGCACCTCTACAAAGTTACGGGGTGGACATATCTGCACACTTGATGGGAGAATACAAAAAGGAGTAACGTGCATAACGTCAAGCACGTAAAAACACTAAAGTGCAAATGGGAGAATCTGGCCCTAAGAACAAAGTACCGGTAAGAGGTTTTGCTGGTAATTATGTCTGTTCTGACCTCTAAGTGTCTTCATGTGTTGAACAGCCATGCGCAGAACCGTCAGCTTGTCCAGTTTACGAGACATGGCGTTACACGTGGGCACCAGTGACGCCAGTTCATCAATAAAACTGTTCATCTTGTCCCTGCGGCGCTTCTCAATCTGGCTGTGAGCCTCTCTGTGAAGATGCGTGAGAAAAAATACACATCATTTTCTATTCAGTGAATGAAACATGACATTTTTATTAGAGATGTCCGATAATATCGGCCGATAAATGCTTTAAAACGTAATATCGGAAATTATCGGTATCGTTTTTGTTGTTGTTTTTTTTAATTAAATCAACATAAAAAACACAAGATACACTTACAATTAGTGCACCAAGCCAAAAAACCTCTCTCCCCCATTTACACTCATTCACACAAAAGGGTTGTTTCTTTCTGTTATTAATATTCTGCTTCCTACATTATATATCAATATATATCAATACAGTCTGCAAGGGATACAGTCCGTAAGCACACATGATTGTAATAGTACTAACCTTTAACAGTTAATTTTACTCATTTTCATTAATTACTAGTTTCTATGTAACTGTTTCTATATTGTTTTGCTTTCTTTTTTTATTCAAGAAAATGTTTTTAATTTATTTATCTTATTTTATTTTTTAAAAAGGACCTTATCTTCACCATACCTGGTTGTCCAAATTAGGCATAATAATGTGTTAATTCCACGACTGTATATATCGGTATCGGTTGATATCAGTATCGGTCGATATCGGTATTGGTAATTAAAAGAGTTGGACAATATCGGAATATCGGATATCGGCAAAAAGCCATTATCGGACATCCCTAATTTGTATCCCTCAGTTTGTATTGCTCACAAAGTCCCAAAAATCCACAACTGTAATCTTCATTTGTAGGGTTGGCGACTTTTTGGTCAAAACAGCAATTTTGCGCCATTTTATACTAAAGAAAAACAGCCTGGAGTTACAAAAGATTACAAAATCAATTTCTGAAAGTTTTTTTTTTTTTTTTTAACAGAAGCGTGTGGTGTGCCTAAGGGATGCCAGCTAGTGTGGCTGTGGTGTGCCTAAGGGATGCCAGCTAGTGTGGCTGTGGTGTGCCTAAGGGATGCCAGCTAGTGTGGCTGTGGTGTGCCTAAGGGATGCCAGCTAGTGTGGCTGTGGTGTGCCTAAGGGATGCCAGCTAGTGTGGCTGTGCCATAGCTTTAGAACAAATCTCAGAGCTTATAGCAAAGGAAGCAAGAAGGAGGAGGATAAAAAGGCAAAAACTACTACTACTATACAACTGTGGCAAGAAAAGCACATTTTGTATAACTTTCTAAACACCTTCACCTTTAGCTACCCATTTTAGCAGGCACAGCCAGCGAGCATTGGTATGTCCATACACTCCTGTCTTTCATTCACTGGGTCTGCCTCAAATCAGGCAATGACATTTCATTGAAAGAACAAAATATCCCATACCTGGCATTCTTTATCCGTCCTGGTTGGTCACTGAAAAGAGAAAATACAATTTAAAGGAACAAGTAGCTGTGAGTTAAACACAATAGTCATTCAAATATGTCAATAACATAATTACAAAGATTACTAAGTAGGGATGTAACTATCAAACTTGCATATCACCAAAATGTTCTCGATTATCATTAACCGGTATTGTTGAATTTGCTCAAAAGTTGCTTTTACACACTGAAATCTTGAATTTTTAAAATAAATTAAATAAATAGACCTACTGTTAGAAATCCCACTTTTGTATGTTTTGCGTTTCAAATGCTTCACTGATAAGAGCATTCTGGCGGGCGTTGTGGTGTCCTACTGTGTTCAGCAGTCCTGAATACACCGTAGAAACACCTTGGTGTCATGTTCCTCCGAGTTTCTATCAATGACTCTGCTAAGACAGCACAGTTTGTAGGTGCAATGTGCACAATTAAATATCTTAGTTGTTTAGACAGCAATGTGTTTCTACAAGTTTAGATTGGGGTACACCGTTTCTTAATGGGGTAAGATAATAATGTCTCTTGTTTTCATGTTAAAATTTAAGCTAGCAAGCTAGTACCAGTGTGTCCGTGAGTTTATCAAAGTATGGCTATCAATCAGGGTTTTTCGATCATTTTAATTTGAAATGATAACACCAACTTTCAAGAATTTTACCGCAGTTATCATTATTACCGTTTATCCTTACATCCCTATTACTAACACATTCAACAAATCGTCAGGATTAGAACAGTAAAACCAGCACCAATAAAAAATATAGAATGTGCAAATTTGCACGTGTTTTAAAGTGTCTTTTCAAAAATGTAATTGTTTGTGAATGCACCTTGCTTACCATGACCTAAAGGAAGTGTTGTGTTGCTGTTACTGCGGGTGCTACAGTGAAATGTGTGTGTGGTGTTAGAACTAAGCAAAGCTGTTCACGTGTTCAGAAGCCTGGCAATGAAGTTGAACAGACTCAAGAACAAGCACTATATAGTGGCACCAATAGCTAACCCTTTTCACCCTGTCAGCTTACTACAATTTGTGTCGGTACCCATCTATTACAGAACCCAGTTTCGCTAATTATCCCAATTTGTAATCAGTGTAAACACAATTAGCTTTACAGACTGAGATTGTCATCAAAGACCAAGTAACACCACATTCCTGGAGATAAAATCAAACTTTAGTATCTTAAAAAGCATGCTTTGCTTAATTTGTTAATAATGACTATATGAAGTGTTGATGTAACATACAAATGGGTGAAAATCTGGTTTATGGAAAAGCAGGTTTAATAAATAGTAACAGTGGCCTCTTACCTTCCCAGTTTATCTTTGTCTGGGTCTAAATTGCTGAAGAGGGAGAGATAATGCATTCAGCAATGGAAGTGTGTCAGACTGAGCCTGATTTGACTGTTAATGTGTTTGCACTTACTCATATGGGAAGCCATCGATTCTGAAAAAGAAAACGTTCATCTGTTACTATATACATTTTATGAATACTTGAGATATGATGGCTATATTTGATGAAATATATTACACTATTGTCTTGTGGCGTTTGCAATGACCTTTCTCCACCATCCGTTTTTGTTTTGATGACGCCACAGACGGGAAAATAGACGTACTGTTTAACGTCTTTATTATTAAAAGTGCTAAACTCCACATAAAGTCTGATTGTGTTCGTAAATCCTATGTTTTCCTTTTTCTAATATCGATAAAAATCTATTTATAAATGGTTGATTTATATAGGATAGTAAGGTAAAGTTTCATCAGAGGCTAACATCACGCGATGTTAGCCTCTGATGAAGGCTGCAGACGCAAGGTAGCCGAAACTTGTCAGGTACAAAACTTTACCTTACTATCCTATATAAATCAACCATTTATGAATACACATCAGTAGGCTAATAAATAAACCTCTTCAACAGATCGAAAAATCGATCGATTTCCTTATAAAACAAACTTGGACCTATCACGCATGCACGCTAAAATAAAAAAAGTTCATTTTATTTCTCGTTAATGTACACTCAGTACCCCATCTTGACATAAAAAAACTAATGTAGAATTTTTTGCAAATATATTTTAAAAAAAAAACATGTCCATAAATATTTAGACCCTTTGCTGTGACACTTATTTTTAACTCATATGGTGTCAATTTCTTTTCTTCTGCTCCTACATTGGAGTCCAGCTGTGTTTAATTAGACTGATTGGACTTGATTAGGAAAGGCACACACCTGTCTATATAAGACCTTACAGCTCACAGTGCATGTCAGAGCAAATGAGAATTATGAGGTCGAAGGAACTGCCGAAGTAGCTCAGAGACAGAATTGTGGCAATCCACAGATCTGACCAAAGTTACAAAATAATTTCTGCAGCACTCAAGCTTCCTAAGAGCACAGTGGCCTCCATAATCCTTACATGGAAGAAGTTTGGGATGACCACAACTCTCCCTAGAGCTGGCCATCCAGCCGAACTGAGCAATTGCGGGAGAAGAGCTTGGGTGAGAGAGGTAAAGAAGAACCCAAAGATCACTGTGGCTGAGCTCCAGAGATGCAGTAGGGAGATGTTGCCACAAGTTCCACAGAGTCCACTATCACTGCAGTCCTCCACCAGTCGTGGTTTTATGATAGAGTGGCCCGACGGAAGCCTCTCCACAGTGCAAGACATATGAAAGCCTGCATAAAGTTTGCCAAATAACACATGAAGGACTCCAAGACTATGAGAAATAAGATTCTCTGGTCCGATGAGACAAAGAATAAAAGTTTTGCTTTAAATCTAAGTGGTATGTGTGGCTGCTCATCACCTGCCCAATACAATCCCAACAGTCAAACATGGTGCTGACATCATCATGCTATGGGGGTGTTTCTCAGCTGATGGGACAGGGCAACTGGTTGCAATTGAAGGAAATATGAATAGGGCCAAGTACACAGATATCCTGGAAGAAAACCTCTTCCAGAGTACTCAGGACCTCAGACTGAGCCAAAGGTTCACCTTCCAACAAGACAATGATCCTAAGCACACAGCTAAAATAACAAAGGAGTGGCTTCGGAACAACTCTGTGACTTGAATGGCCCAGCCAAAGCCCTGACCTAAACCCAATTGAGCATCTCTGGAAAGACCTGAAAATGGCTGACAACCAATGTTCACTAGCTAACTTGACAGAACTGGAGAAGATCAGCAAGGACAAATGGCAGAGGATCCCCAAATCCAGGTGTGAAAAACTTGTTGGACCGTTCCCAAGAAGACTCATGGCTGTACTAGCTCAAAAGAGTGCTTCTACTCAATACTGAGCAAAGGGTCTAAATACTTATGACCTTGTGATATTTCAGTCTCTCTTTTTTAATAAGTTTGCAAAACATTCAACATTGCTGTTTATTTTCTGTAAAGACGGGGTGCTGAGTGTACATTAGTGAGAAATAAAATTAATGATGATTTAGCAAATGGCTGCAATGAATCAAAAAATTAAAGGGGTCTGAATACTTTCCGTACCCACTGTGTGTGTATATATGTAAGAATGTGTATATACATATATTTATATACATATGCACACGCAGGCATGCACACACATCTACACTGGACCAGTTATTTGTTTGCTTGCATAAATCAAATTCACTTAAGAAAATACCCCAATAGTTGGATACAAATGCATTTTTGTAGTCAGAATGTTATACAGAAACATGTCTCATTTATCCAGGTCATTGGATTCTGAGGGCATTCAATCAATCGCAACTGGACTGTTTGGTTTGTCTTAGAAGACGTTTCGCCTCTCATCAAACTGGCTGTGACGAGATCACTGCCTGTGCAATGTGTGCCACCTTGTAGTGGTCAAAACAAACAATGTGATTCATCATTTTCCATTTATGATAACGCAATAAAACATTTTTATTAATCACACGCGTTAACGAGTTACCATTGACAGCCCTAATTTTTAACCCAATGAATGTGGCCCTCCGAGTCTAAAGGTTTTGGGACCCTAGCTCTATGGTGTATGCTGTACAAATAAATTGCTTACTGGTATTCTGTGGTGCTGCCCTTTCTCTTCCGAGTGTAGTCCATGCTGGGAGTGCTGATAGAACTGGAGATGAGGTCAGTAGAGCCGGGGGACATAAAGTCAGTCATTGTAGAGGAGATGTCCATCCTTTGGTCTGCCATTAGGTCATCTGCAGAGGCAAAATCACAGTACCATTATATGGAGGATTCAGCAGCATTTTTGATTGATCTGTAAAAATGCAAGAAAACTTACCAATGGTTTCTGTTAGATAATATAAACTGACAAACACATCTCTATTGCATGACTGTACTACATCATCAATAGTTCATTGTTTTTGTGGCGAAAATATCTTCACATCAATGCAAGTCATTCCAAAATGTACAACATCCATAGTTTATGTCCTTAGTTCAATGTTTTGTCTGGTTTAGAAAATCTTTTCACTACATCCCTATAAGGCATTTCATGAATACATGAGATAGTATGGTTATATTTAATTAAAAAAACATTGTAATTGTAAAAACTTAAATATGTTGTTGAACTAGTGAGTCACTTAGTAAAGTCATGGGTGTAAGATTAATTCATGGTAACTGCTACAAGATTTGTAGTACAATTATAACTTGAAGCTTTTACTTATACATAATCTTAATAAATTCATGAACATACTGTAATGGTGGCAGCAATATGAAGGAGGCAGAATGACTGTGCGCAAGTCAGCCTTTTATTTGTTTTTATAAACTAGCACTGTACAGTAACAGGCAGGAAAGCGAAACACAGGCCTTGTTCACACTGCAGGTCAATTCCGATTTTTTGGACCATATGTGACCTGTATCGGATTTTGTAATGTCAGTGTGAACACTGCAATTGCCAAAATGCCTTCACACTGACGCCGGCAAAAGCATGTATGAATTGCACACTTTTCTTAGAGAGGTTGTTCCTGCTATAGGGACGTGTCCACATGTTAGAAAAGCATAATAAAATATATTTAGATAGCGTGGACACGCCAGGCAGCGCAGGCTGCACCAGGCCTACTGAGTGGCTAGAGTAGCCAGCTTTGACTCTAAGCGGCCAGCTAGCCACAGTGCGCCGGAAAGCGTGAACAAGTCAGCTACTGTAGGCTGCACTCGGCCTGCTAGCGATACGGAAATTTGAAAAAAGATATCACTTTGGCTAGACAAATAGCGGAGTTCCGCTAAATAGAGGACATCTGGGATGCCCGGTCATTACTTAACAAATAGGACACTATTAGCCGGAGACAATGTTGAGCTGATATGTGGAAATAACAGAATGAAATGAAGTCTCACCACAGATGTTCATCACAGCCTCTGTGTTAAAATCATCTCCTTCCATCCACTCTTGAGCCCTCAACTGTGAACAAAGAAAGAATGCATCGCTCAGAAAATGTACAGAGTAAAAAAACACTATCAATTTGCAGACACAAATAGGTCATTCTAAATTAGGTGCAGGAAGAATATGAAAAGGTGCAACCCACGCAACCTTTTCCACTTCTGATGATACTCAAAAAGCTTTGAGTACTAACCGATACCAATACAGATTCGATACAATAACAGCAGAAATCATACATACTTTTAACATTTTGTTGCGTAGAATGTTAGAAAAAGTTGAATGAAGTGAAATTAGACAGACAGAACAATGACACTAACCTATTTATTATTAACCATCTAGAATGGACTTATGCTGTCTTTAAGTTATGACACGACATCCAGTGACCGCAGTAATTAATGAAGTTAAGTTTAAGACTTAGTTGAATGATGCGGACATGTCTGTTACTGGATACTTTCTAATACGCAGAAGCGTATTGAAAAGTATCAAGGATATGGGTATGCGACAGTGGTGATAGCTCTAAGATTGCAAGACAGCGTCCCCTAAAGTATCACGCCAAAAAGTGGCCAAATATGTACTTTTCTGTTTACATTTCATTAACTAAATATGCGCGAGGATGCATTAAACATTTGTTTGGAATCAGCTACTTTCGTGACAGCTTTCTTCTCATTCATTCGGAGCATAGAGTGGGTTGTTCCAAGTGGGTGTGGCCGAGACGCCAGGCTTCTTTCTGCATGATCTGTCTGAGGCTGATTCCCTTTTCCATTGATAGCAAAATGAGCGAATCAGTGATCTTGAAATATAAACCACTGCCATAGCATTTTTCAATTTTCATTTCATTGTTCCTGTTGATATGGAGAATTGTACTATCTTTTAAGTGACTTTTTTTGTCAAAACTAGCATCTTTATATATTTTTTTGGAGACTGTACATGTGTTTAGAGAGTAGCTGAAAATGAGCTTCCCTTACTTGAAAGACCAGCATACGCCACTGGTACACGGCCTGTGTTACATTATACAATAAAAAATGTCTGCTGTCATTAGGATGCCGACTGATAGAATCTAATTGTAGTCCTGGTTAGATGACTCACTAAGAAACGGGCGGTGGAACCAAGCATCTTTCCGTGTCAATCTTGCCATTTCAGGGTCTAAATTTGCTGTAAAAGGTTACCAACTTGTCGGAATATGTCCTCACCCTTCTACTTTCCAGGTGAAAGGCCTTGATCTAGAATAAAGTTTGACGAGCAAGGAAAGGAGGAAGCAGCTCATCAGTCGATCATGTCAACATTGGCACGCAAGCTTGTGATCATGGCACCACTATAAAAAGTTACTCTGTGTTAGCGCTTATAATGCCAATATCACTAATACTTGGTTAATATTCAAGTCACAAAATGTAAATGGAGTATTGTTGGCGCTTTTTGGATGTTTTTTGGGGGGAGTTTTATGGGCAGAATAGAGGACCTCCCATTGGCTCCGTTGTAAGCTGACGTTTATTTACATTTATTTACAAGTTACAATGCTTAAAAAAATACATCCGTTGTCATGTATTTAATAATGATTGTGAATGATATGGAAAATTCCCCTATAATGGGCGGGGGTAAATATGTGTACGCAAGTGAATGAATGTTGAAGCTGGACAAACACTTTTCAAGTGTAAAACATACACAAAGAATGTCTTCATCTTGTGGACAACAGAGCAGATAGCGGACAATCAGGAAGCCTTTGGTGGTGTTTATTTCTTTAGTTATAATTAAGTTATTTAATGATTAGTTATAATCAATCAAAACAGTACATTCATTTGACAATGAGCTCTGAGAATTTTAAGTCTGTGTTGTATAAAATGAGGAGAACATCAATACAGTATTTGTTTTCCAATTTTTGTTAAAATACTGTGCTTTTTTAGGTCAATGAATGCTTAAAAACATTGACAACCAATTCGTAACTTCACAAGTAGATTTGCCTTAAATAAGCCTCAAAACATTGCAACTTTTGCCGCAACCCTCTGGAAAAAGCTGCTGTGGATTCAGGCATTTTAGACTGCAACACACAAAAAAGCTTGCAATGCGAATCAAGGGACCGACTGAGGCACTTCATTACCTGGATAAGAAACAGCAACAGGCCTCCCTAATGAGACTTGTATCTGTCCCAGACTGGTCAGCTGATATTTGATGTGGTCTCTGGTAGAGTCAGCTCAGCCAAGTTCCATCCACGTAATCTGCTCTGATCCCTAAATAGCAGGTGCTCGCTGTGAAACTCTGCAAAAAATACAAACATAATCAGATTTTTAGCATAAAGGCTAAACAGTGTTTTACCTGGTAACTTGATTAATGGACAAACTATTGACGGATTACTCAATAACTAAAACGGTCGATAGCTACAGCCCTGAAACGTACTAATTTAGCCCATCTCTCCAGGAAAGACATTTATTGTGCAGTTCTGGAGCTTTTTCATACTCTACTTGAGATCAGCAAACCTTTTTTCTCTGAGGAACGTTTCTTTATGTTTCATTTGTATTGGTAGTAATAGTAGTGGTAGCATGAACTAACAAATATTTATTTGGAAAAATAGCTGAAATAACTGATTTTTCTGTTTGCCATAACCCTAATTTTGTCTTAATAAATGCATATCAACAACATTGAAATTGCACTTTTAACACGTGTGCCTCAATATAAATGTGAAAAAAGATCACAGCGCCCCACCGCTCTCAATTCTGCTCTATTGTGCGAGAAATATATGTACGCATATTAGAAGTTCGGTGCACTTTATGCGGTCCGGACTTGATACATTTTTACTATACTCAAACAGTTATAGGAGCAACAAAATATAAGTTGAAGCTTTTTTCTCATCACCCAAGTACGTTTACCCCCTTGCAAAGAGATGCTTAGTCCAGAATTTAAAGATCGAGAGACAATATTTTTGTACCAAATAAAGTAAATGGTTATGAATGAATTTGTGTTTGATTGAGTGACATATGAGTTTGATATAGTATGTCAACATTTTAACGTTGAATCTGTTGGAGGTGCCATTTTTTTGACAAGTGCAGGTCTTAAACCATTTGTTCATCATCATTATTCGGTGATACACAGGTTGTTATGGTAACCAAAATGTACCACTCTTCTTTGTGTCATGTTAGCTAGCTAGTGGCCATGTTAGCATGATATAGCTTCCTCAGTAACAAGTTACTATTTGTGTTACTATTGCTAGATGCAAAAGGTAGTTAGTTCACGACAAGACCGCTTCAGCTTTACCTGGAATTTAGTATATAGCGATATGTGGAGCTCCAATAGATGCTTGATCAAAGTGCTACCTTCTCTTTTCTTTTTTCTTACCGCCATGATCACAGCACGTTTACTACGTTGGAAGATCCAGCATGGTGATCTGTATTTGTACAGCAAGTGAAGTATTCCCAAATAGTCATTTTAAATGAAGGGAAAAGTTTGAGGGACTATCTTCCTTCGTCTGTCATACTATCTGCAGAGCCGCATTTGACCTGAAGGATTTCTAACTTCCACTATGTATGAAGGAGATTTTTACTGGTTTTGTAAGTCATTTTTTAATACCGGCCAATGTCTATAAATTAAATTAGTGCTTAATTTGGTCTCAAACCATGCTGACAATAACATCGTTTATTGGCAATCATTTGTGGGACTATATATGGTCCAGCAAAATGTGTAATCAGTCCATGCCTAGACTATGTTTCCACTGATTGAACAAAAAACACATTGATGAAGTCCAAACATGTTAAATAAATGATGGTGCAAAGGTTTCCCCCATGCCTTAGGCTACACTCACGCTGCAGGGTAGGATGCCCAATTAGGATTTTTTGGTCCAATACGATCTTTCTACGTTAGCGTTCACAATACAAGACAAATGGGATGTCTAATTTGAACACAATCTGACCTGCATGCAGACATGTTGTCATGACGTCACACATGCTGCAGTGTTTACAGAAGTAAACATCAGTCTCAATCCTGGTACATGTGTGGCTATTTCAAGAATGTTTTGCAATCAAAGACAACATTTTCTGAACTGAATTATTGCGCAAGGAAAGTATTTTGGCTCTTGCAGTTTGCAGGACATTTTACTTACACATCTGCTCCGTGTCATCGAGTAGTCGGAGACATGAATGGTTAAACATTGACTATTTATTTTACAACCATCTATTTTGGTGAAGAATTATGACGCTTATCGCTTTTTGATGACATTCTGTTAGGATGAATGTGTCTGGCGCTTGGGAGCGTTCACACGGCAGTCGAATCGCATACATATCCCATTTATATCCACATATGAAAAAGACCTGGGTCGGATATGAAAAATTCGGAATAGCACTGTTCACATTGACATAAAAAAATGAGATACATGTGGGCAAAAAATCGGAATTGGCTTGCAGTGTGAACGAGGCCATAGACATGGTTAACAATATTAGCAATGTGAGCACACGCTAAATAGCAACAATCATGTAAATACATGGTGAAGAAAAAAACACTCCTACAAATGTTGTGCTCTGCACTGGACTAAATGAAGAAAAAAACAACGCACAATTTGTTGTGAATCACACATTTGGCCTGGGTTCAAACACTGCTCCAAAATGTATTCCTTGTTTTGATATGGAAGGTACGTACATATTGAAAGATTTACCAAGAACTGATGTGCAGCACTTTTAGATGAGAAGTGTGTAAAATCCTTGTGACAAATGTCAGCATCTTAAGTCTGTCAATAAATGTGAAAAGTCGAAAACCTCCACGGGCACATGACTGACACCTGCAGCGTAAATAAAACAATTGTTGCAAAATATTCACCACTTCACAGTGATGCCAAATGCAAAATTACAAATTACCAAGCTTAAAATTATATTTTGAGAAAAATGATCATCATTTGATGTCGCTAAGGGCCTTCTGCTATAGTAAAACATTACCACAGATCTTATATAGGATAATGCAGTTTTAACTGTATTCAAACTGACAATATTGTTGAAAAAAATAACAGTGGGCCGCCTGGCTGTATCCTGTTTAGGTTTGCTGATAGTCATTTAATAAAGGGGTCAAACTATCACTACTTTTCAAACATATACTATGAGATCTGGGGAGTTATTGAGGTACAGAGGGTGAAACGATCATACAAATAAATACAAGGATTCATCTAGATCTGGCAACACTGCTGCTTCATCACAAATGAAGAAAGACATGTCATGTTGAGGTGTCTAGTACAGCTTCTAGCACTCAAAAATGGAATGTGAGCTAAAGTATATGATCAAATATTTGTAGCAGACATGACACTGAGATATGACAAATCAATAGTATCCTGTTTGCAGTTACAAGTCATTTACAATATTTTGCATAGTCGCAGTTTTCCCATCTTTTGGAAAACAATGCACTGACTAAATAAACAAAATAAAACTTAAGTGCTGTGTTATGTTACAATATAAATCAGGGTTTCCCCTTCATGTAACTGAATGTGGCGCACCGCTACAGCAATATCATAGCCACCAGACCTTCAAAATAAGTTGTTTTACATGAAAACAAATTAAAGTAATATGATGTATTGTACCCTTCAAAAAAAGTCACACAAAGTCTGACGCTATTTTTTACTTTTGTTGCCAATCTTATGCCAACAAACGGCACACTTCCAACAGGCTTTAGCTCCAGTGCATTCACTTTTGTCTCTGTGCTTCCTCATACACATATAAAACATTAGTTTTTAAATGTATGCATACATTTTCTGAGAAGTCAACCATCCATCCATCCATTGTCTACCGCTTATTCCCTACGGGGTCGCGGGGGACGCTGGAGCCTATCTCAGATCATTATCATAGCAAATTATGTTTATTGTGTGACGACGTCATGGTAACCACGCCCCCACTGCCACAGGTATCTTGGCAATCTAGAGGACATCTTGTATATTGTAATACGCCATAAAAATATCAGCCATACAATAAAATGTCCTATTGTATGTAACGTAATTTTACTTCTGGGCTACGGCTAATGTCATTGCAAGAACAATGCTACTTTGTGGTAGCGTTTTTACGTCGCTGATGTCAACAACATTGCACGGACGGAAAGCACAATGGAAGCTAAACCAACAAAACCCGAAAAGGATATGGTCTAAAAAAGTTGGAAAAGAAACTGTTTGGATACAAAAAATACACACAGACCAAACAAGATTCTACAAAACATGCCAGCAACAAGTTGTTGCTAACGATTTGAACACGCTATCGTTTCCTATCACTTGAAGACACACCATGAACAACAGTACACAGACAGTGTTAGAATGCAACAAAATACTAACGTTACCTTAAAACCACAAAGTAATGAAAATAAAAACACACCAAACAAGCCCTACAGAGTTGTCGTCAAAAACACTGTCTATTAAAAGCAATTTTGGAAATTACAGATTAATCTCTAAACTCAGATATGTAGACATGACCTAGTACAGTGTTTTTCAACCACTGTGCCGCGGCACAATAGTGTGCCATGAGATACAGTCTGGTGTGCTGTGGGAGATGATCTAATTTCACCTATTTGGGTAAAAAAGTATTTTTTGCAAACCAGTAATTATAGTCTGCAAATGATGTGTTGTTGTTGAGTGTCGGTGCTGTCTAGAGCTCGACAGAGTAACTGTGTAATACTCTTTCATATCAGTAGGTGGTAGCTAATTGCTTTTGTAGATGTCGGGAACAGCAGGAGGCAGCGTGCAGGTAATAGATGTCTAATGCTTAAACCAAAAATAAACAAAAGGTGAGTGTCCCTAAGAAAAGGCATTGAAGCTTAGGGAAGGCTATGCAGAACAAACTAAAACTGAACTGGCTACAAAGTAAACAAAAACAGAATGCTGGACGACAGCAAAGACTTACTGTGGAGCAAAGACGGCGTCCACAAAGTACATCCAAACATGACATGACAGTCAACAATGTCCCCACAAAGAAGGATAAAAACAAGTGAAATATTCTTGATTGCTAAAACAAAGTAGATGCGGGAAATATCGCTCAAAGGAAGACATGAAACTGCTACAGGAAAATACCAAAAAAAGAGACAAAGCCACCAAAATAGGAGGGCAAGACAAGAAGTAAAACACTACACACAGGAAAACAGCAAAAAAGTCCAAATAAGTCAGGGTGTGATGTGACAGGTGGTGACAGTACACCTATTTTGAGACAAGAGCTATAGTGATGCATGCTTGGTTATGCTTTAAAGTCATATCCAACAAAGACTTTTTACTGTCAACTGAGTTTCGTTTTTTAAGGATTTCTGCTGGTGGTGTGCCTCCGCATTTTTGCAACGCAAAAAATGTGCCTTGGCTCAAAAAAGGTTGAAAAACACTGCCCTAGTATACACTGTAGGAAAAAGGGACTTGTAATTACAAGTGTTTATTGTTTTTTTTTTAATGCTCTTGATAACAATAGTAAATAACAATAGAGTGGTACCTCGCCTTACCAATTTTGTTTAGATATGAGCAAAAATGTGGTTACTTCAATAAACTATTGTATGCAGTACCCTAGTTAACAGGTTGTACTTAGTAAAAAGAATGTTACATATTAAAGGTGTTTGTGTTTAGGGGCTCAGACTGCACTACTGGAATTCCAATGGGGAACACTGCTTTGAGGTGCAAGTAGGCCTGGGCGATATATCGCGGGTTTATCTCTGTGCGATATAGGAAATGACTATATGGTGATATTGGAGTATACATTCTCACACAGTTGCTTTTAGCTGCTGGCATTACACTACAGGCTCTTCTCACTCTTTCTTGTCTCTCCTTCTCACAGACAGCAAGCGCACCTTCTTACACACGTCACATACTGTCACGTCATACGTCACATACCGTCACGTCATACGTCACATACCGTCACGTCATACGTCACATACCGTCACGTCATACGTCACATACTGTCACGTCATACGTCACATACCGTCACGTCATACGTCACATACCGTCACGTCATACGTCACATACCGTCACGTCATACGTCACATAATGTCACGTCATACGTCACATGCTGTCACGTCATACGTCACATACTGTCACGTCATACGTCACATACTGTCACGTCATACGTCACATGCTGTCACGTCATACGTCACATACTGTCACGTCATACGTCACATACCGTCACGTCATACGTCACATACTGTCACGTCATACGTCACATACTGTCACGTCATACGTCACATACCGTCACGTCATACGTCACATACTGTCACGTCATACGTCACATACGTATACGCCCTCTCGGAGCAAAGAGGTAGCAGCATGGGTAATGTTAGCTGTGATGCTAGCAGTAATACGAGAAAAAGAAGGTGCGAATCTGGTAACAAATGAAGGAAGAATTAATTCCCAGGAAAAACAGCAGGGGGTCCATCGTCTGGCGGTGGTTTGGCTTCAAGTGGGAATATGTCGAACAGACAACCGTAATTTGTCAAGTGTGGGGCAAAAGAGTTGCTATAAAAAGTAGCATTACTGCTAATATGTAGCATCATTTGAAAAGTCACCCGTTAGAGAATGAGCAGTGCTTACTCCGCATGTCAACATATCCGTTCGGTGCCACACCAACAAAATGCAGAGGCAACCATTTCACATCAACACCGTATGAAACAAATAGTCAACAACATAAGGAGATAACGTCTGCAGGAACCTACCACATAGCGAAGGATATACACTATTTGATCTCCTATACTGCAGCTCATTTTTATTTGACACTTATTGAAATATCTTGTGTGACATCATGCACAAAAGTGCACTTTATTTGCTCTAAACCAGTGGTTCTTAACCTGGGTTCGATAGAACCCTTGGGGTTCGGTGAGTCGGCCTCAGGGGTTCGGCGGAGGTCAAGACACACCCGACTCATGGTGTAAATACAAACTTCTCCCTATCGGCGTATTACGGATACGACAACAGCAGAAGTCAGACTGATTTGCAGGTGTGTCATTTGTTGTGAGTTTATGCACTGTGTTGGTTTTGTTGTTTGAACAAGGTGATGTTCATGCACGCTTCATCAAGTGCACCAGTAAAAAAACATGGTAACACTTTAGTATGGGGAACATATTCACCACTAATTAGTTGCTTATTAACATGCAAATTAGTAACATATTGGCTCTTAACTAGTCATTATTAAGTACTTATTAATGCCTTATTCAGCATGGCCTTATTATAACCCTAACCCTCTAACCCTGACCCTCTAACCCTAACCCTAACCAAATAACTCTAAATTAAGTCTTTGTTACTTAGAATATGTTCCCCATACTAAAGTGTTACCAAAAACATATAACTCTGTCTTGAATTTGAAATTTTGTTTTAAATTATTTTTCAGTAAAGAAGGGTTGGGTGAATGTGCATATGAAACTGGTGGTGTTCAGTACCTCCAACAAGGTTAAGAACCACTGTTTTAAACTATTGTAGTGGCGTTCTGTTCAGAAAGTGCACTTAATTAAGTGTTGTTTTGATTTGTCATCTTGAGGACATCATGCACAAAAGTGCACTTATAGCTTGTTTTAAAATGTCTCTTACAATCTTGCACGTTCTGTTTTGGAAATGACATGAATGTTTGTGCCACTGCTTAATAACTGTTTCATAAATACACTTTTGCTAAACTGACTTAGTTGTGATTTCCTTCTCTGCATGAAAGTTTAAAAGTAGCATATATTAATGTGGTATGAACAA
Organism: Entelurus aequoreus; assembly: GCF_033978785.1. Lineage (NCBI taxonomy): Eukaryota > Metazoa > Chordata > Actinopteri > Syngnathiformes > Syngnathidae > Entelurus > Entelurus aequoreus. The sequence goes on from NC_084746.1 coordinate 163,613, forward strand.
GCAGGGGCGCCGAAAAGGGGTGTAAAGGAGACGGATTCTAGGGGCCCATGATGGAGGGGGGCCCAGGGAGGCCTCTAATGATGATGAAATTATAATACAGGGGGCCCTGTAAAGATTCTTTTCATGGGGCCCAAAATCCCTAGCGGCGCCCCTGTGAACAAGAATGTTTGAATGTAGACACATAGAATCATCATACTGCTGGGATTATATGCATCAAGTGTTCATTCAAGGCTAAGGCAAAATATTGCGACATTTATTGTGTATCGCGATATGGGCTAAAAATATTGAGATATTAAAAAAAGGCCATATCGCCCAGCCCTAGGTGCAAGTATTTTGGATTAGGAGCTTGTCACAGACATATTAAACTCGTTAGTTGTAACACTTGTGTAATGAATGATGTCAAACATCAATAATAATAATAATAATTAATGTAACATAGCTGACGTTGGTTGTAACACTTGTGTAATGAATTATGTCAAACATCAATAATAATAATAATAATAATAATTAATGTAACATAGCTGACGTTGGTTGTAACACTTGTGTAATGAATGATGTCAAACATCAATAATAATAATAATAATAATAATAATTAATGTAACATAGCTGACGTTGGTTGTAACACTTGTGTAATGAATTATGTCAAACATCAATAATAATAATAATAATAATAGTTAATGTAACATAGCTGACGTTAGTTGTAACACTTGTGTAATGAATGATGTCAAACATCAATAATAATAATAATAATTAATGTAACATAGCTGACGTTGGTTGTAACACTTGTGTAATGAATGATGTCAAACATCAATAATAATAATAATAATAATTAATGTAACATAGCTGACGTTGGTTGTAACACTTGTGTAATGAATGATGTCAAACATCAATAATAATAATAATAATTAATGTAACATAGCTGACGTTGGTTGTAACACTTGTGTAATGAATGATGTCAAACATCAATAATAATAATAATAATAATTAATGTAACATAGCTGACGTTGGTTGTAACACTTGTGTAATGAATGATGTCAAACATCAATAATAATAATAATAATTAATGTAACATAGCTGACGTTGGTTGTAACACTTGTGTAATGAATGATGTCAAACATCAATAATAATAATAATAATTAATGTAACATAGCTGACGTTGGTTGTAACACTTGTGTAATGAATGATGTCAAACATCAATAATAATAATAATAATTAATGTAACATAGCTGACGTTGGTTGTAACACTTGTGTAATAAATGATGTCAAACATCAATAATAATAATAATAATTAATGTAACATAGCTGACGTTGGTTGTAACACTTGTGTAATGAATGATGTCAAACATCAATAATAATAATAATAATTAATGTAACATAGCTGACGTTGGTTGTAACACTTGTGTAATAAATGATGTCAAACATCAATAATAATAATAATAATTAATGTAACATAGCTGACGAGCATTTTCCGATGACTTGGACAGAACATAATCGGAATGACGTCACAATGCAAACATTGTCTGCATTTTCACGAGCGAATATGAGCAGCTCCCGTGGCTTAAATCACGTCACGGTCATCTTCAATGAACAATATGTTTGTAAATGTGTGGTTTAATGGCGGGTGTGAAGTATAAGTGTGTAGTTTAATGGCGGGGCTGAGGCCTGTTTACATATACTAGCCTCTCAGCTATAGTTAGCATGCTTATTAGCAGCTTTGACAGGCACAGTTGCAGACGCCTAAAAAGGCAGATTTATCTCGAAACAAACACTCGGTTAATGATAAAAGTCATTGAAGCTAAGTGACACCAATGATAACATTGACTAGACTAATATTAGCAGCAGCCAGCTAGCCACACGCTAATGTGCCAGCCTGGAAAACATCGACGACATCCAAGATGATGGATCAACACAAAAGTCGGCGACATGGACAAATGTTGTATTTGCATACTCACATGTAGTCTGCTATGATGTGTGCGTCCATGGAAGAAGGCTAGGTGAGCTGTTATGGAAGTGAAAAGTGTGACATAAAGCAGTGACCCAGTTTCTGTCCTCCGTCATGCTGTCGGACCACTAACCTACTTTCTCAGCCAATGGCAGCCGTGCTGCCGCCATTGGTGCGTCTCTGGCCAATCAGCAGCGAGAAGAGGCTGGGAAAAGATGACGGGCTGGCCCACATTGACCAATCACAGCCTTCAGTCAGACGGAATGCAGAGCTACTTGCGTGAGTGCGGCAACACTGTAATGCGGACTCACGCCGCAAGATGGCGCAATGGAAGACAAATCATTCAGGGTTGTCCAATAAGAATTGATTGATTGATTGATTGATTGATTGATTGATTGATTGATTGATTGATTGATTGATTGATTGATTGATTGATTGATTGATTGATTGGTTGATTGATTGATTGATTGATTGATTGGAACTTTTATTAGTATATTGCACAGTACAGTACATATTCCCTACAATTGACCACTAAAAGGTAACACCCCAATACATTTTTTAACTTGTTTAAGTCGGGGTCCACCATGATACAGATATATACTATCATCATAATACAGTCATCACACAAGATAAGCATCAGAGTATATACATTGAATTATTTACATTATTTACAACCCGGGGTGTGGGATGTGGAGGTGGGGGGGGGGGGGGGGGGGTAGGTTTGGTTGGTTGTTTTCACTTCAGTCATCAACAATTGCATCGTCAGAGAAATGGACATTGAAACAGTGTAGGTCTGACTTGGTAGGATAAGTACAGCAAGTAGTGGACAGAGAGAGAGATCAGAAAGTATAAGAACAAGTATCTACATTTGATTATTTACATTTGATTATTTACAATCCGGGGAGGTGGGATGTGGAAGGGAGGGTGTTAGTTTAGGGTTGAAGTTGCCTGGAGGTGTTCTTTTAGTGCGCTTTTGAAGGAGGATAGAGATGCCCTTTCTTTTACACCTTTTGGGAGTGCATTCCACATTGATGTGGCATAGAAGGAGAATGAGTTAAGACCTTTGTTAGTTCGGAATCTGGGTTTAACATGGTTAGTGGAGCTCCCCCTGGTGTTGTGGTTATGGCGGTCATTTACGTTAAGGAAGTAGTTTGACATGTACTTCGGTATCAGGGAGGTGTAGCGGATTTTATAGACTAGGCTCAGTGCTCGGTGGGATTTGGGGTGGAGGTCTAGAAGTAACCTGACTAGCTTGTTCTGAGATGTTTGGAGTCTAGATTTGAGGGTTTTGGAGGTGCTAGGGTACCAGGAGGTGCATGCGTAATGGAAAAAGGGTTGAACGAGAGTTCCCGCCAGAATCCTCAAGGTGCTTTTGTTGACCAGAGAGGAGATTCTGTAGAGAAATCTCGTTCGTTGGTTGACCTTTTTGATGACCTTGGTTGCCATTTTATCACAGGAAAGATTAGCCTCTAGAATGGAACCTAGGTAGGTGACCTCATCTTTCCTGTCACCCACTTTTATAGTGAAGTCATTGAAACAATCAGACATGTTTCATTATAAATCAAATCAAGCAGCAAAGATGTAAAAAATAGAGAAAAAGCTCAAATGTTGACATAATAACTAAATAAAGCTGAAATAGTATTAATAATAACTAATGACCAAACATACATATTGTAGCGGTAAAGTCCTATACTATTACTGCTACTGGTTGTCGAATATAAATGAAGCTAGTTCAGACGTGTGCAGCCGGCTAATAGTCGATTGAACAACTTATTGGGGTGTTACCATTTAGTGGTCAATTGTACGGAATATGTACTGTACTGTGCAATCTACTAATACAAGTTTCAATCAATCAATATCCTGAATTGTGTCCATGTTTAACCAAAATGTTTATTATCATAAAGACACGTAAATAAAACTCACTTTGTAGCAAAACGGAAAATAAACGGGAGCAAACAAATAATAGCCTGGCACAGTCAAAAAGTGTTGTGCCTCCACTCAGCAACACCTGAGCAGATCCCAGACCCTCCCCAGGTAGACTGGCACTTGGCCTTGAGCCAACCCCTTAGTGACGTTTTTGATTGATTGATTGAGACTTTTATTAGTAGATTGCACAGTACAGTACATATTCCCTACAATTGACCACTAAATGGTAACACCCCAATAAGTTTTTACACTTCTTTAAGTCGGGGTCCACTTGTCGTGAATTTGACGGACATAAAGTGTATATGGCTCTAACACATATACATACACACACATACATACACTTATATACATACACACACACATATATATATATATATATATCAGTGGCGTGCAGTCACCAGAGGCAGGGGAGGCACGGCCTCACCTGCCATCATGGAAAGAAAAAAAAAAGTAAAAAGAAAAAAATAATAATTAAATTGTTAAATGTATCCAGTGATTATACTAAAGTTATTTTCCATTTAACTTCATCAGTTTTAAATTATTTTTATTTTTATTTTCACATTTGCCGTTGAAATAGTGAGAAGAGACGGTGCGGTGATCAGCAGCCAGTTGAGGCGTCACTGCGTTGTGCCTCAACATGGATTGTGCACAATGACTGGGCTAACTGCTGGCCTGCTGTGCAGTGACACTGTATTGCTATATGAATTATATTATACATTTAGTTAGCTGAGGTATATAATGTACAGTGTATTTTGTCAACAACTGTATGTGTGTAACAGTGGTGTGCGGTGAGGTTCATGACTGGTGAGGCACACATATGAACCCTAAAGAGTATCTTATTCACCATTTGATTGGCAGCAGTTAACGGGTTATGTTTACAAGCTCATACCAGCATTCTTCCCTGCTTGGCACTCAGCATCAAGGCTTGGAATTGGGGCTTAAATCACCAAAAATTATTCCAAGGCACGGCCCGCTGCTGCCCACTGCTCCCCTCACCTCCCAGGGGGTGAACAAGGGGATGGGTCAAATGCAGAGGACAAATTTCACCACACCTAGTGTGTGTGTGACAATCATTGCTACTTTAACTTAACTTTAACTTTACACATACAAACTGTAGCACACAAAAAAGGACATTTAATAAAAAAAAAACGTTATTATGGTCTTACCTTTACTTATAAGTGCGGGAACAGTGGTGTTGGTGTTGGAAGAGTTGTGAATGAATGAAATATGAAATCCGTGCTGCAGTCTGCAGGTGTACCTAATGTTGTGTCCCTGCGGTCGTTTGCGGTTCCTCCAGCACGAGCATTGTTGTTTTTGCACTTTTTGGCTTCTTGTTAAGTGACTTTTTTTGGGTGGATTCGGTCTTGCACGTGGAGGGTTTGGGTGTGGGCTTTGGTTGGTGTGGCGCTCCCGTCGGGCGGTGCATTCTGCGGCGGAGGTGCTTGGCACCAGGAGGCGGGGTTATGAGACGAGCCTCCCACAGTGTGTCTTCGCGGCAGTATTATGATCACTCAGCACAAGAAATATGTTACACACCAGTGGCGTGCAGTCATCATGGACACAATCCACTGGACTGGACTCACTATTTAAAAGCTATGTAAAGGTCAAAGTCACCTACACCTCTCAGAAGGCTGAGGTGCTTCAAGGTGTGCGGGTCGCTACTGCCCATATTTTATGACACTGTGGTGGCTTCTGCGGGTTCTATGCTGTGGTTAGCTGGGGTGCTGCCCACTAGAGAGCATTGAGGAGGTTGCGGACAGAAGGATGTTGAAGACGACAACATCCATAATGTTCAAACCCTCTCACCTCATGCACAACACTGTGGAGCTCCTTCAGCATGAGACTGTTACATACACTGTGCAAGAACTAACGCTACCAACATGAGACTGTTACATCCACAGTGCAAGAACTAACGCTACCAACATGAGACTGTTACATCCACAGTGCAAGAACTAACGCTACCAGCATGAGACTGTTACATACACAGTGCAAGAACTAACGCTACCAGCATGAGACTGTTACATACACAGTGCAAGAACTAACACTACCAGCATGAGACTGTTACATACACAGTGCAAGAACTAACGCTACCAACATGAGACTGTTACATCCACAGTGCAAGAACTAACGCTACCAACATGAGACTGTTACATCCACAGTGCAAGAACTAACGCTACCAGCATGAGACTGTTACATACACAGTGCAAGAACTAACACTACCAGCATGAGACTGTTACATACACAGTGCAAGAACTAACGCTACCAACATGAGACTGTTACATCCACAGTGCAAGAACTAATGCTACCAGCATGAGACTGTTACATCCACAGTGCAAGAACTAGCGCTACCAGCATGAGACTGTTACATCCACAGTGCAAGAACTAACGCTACCAGCATGAGACTGTTACATACACAGTGCAAGAACTAACGCTACCAACATGAGACTGTTACATCCACAGTGCACGAACTAACGCTACCAGCATGAGACTGTTACATCCACAGTGCAAGAACTAACGCTACCAGCATGAGACTGTTACATCCACAGTGCAAGAACTAACGCTACCAGCATGAGACTGTTACATCCACAGTGCAAGAACTAACGCCACCAGCATGAGACTGTTACATCCACAGTGCAAGAACTAACGCTACCAGCATGAGACTGTTACATCCACAGTGCAAGAACTAACGCCACCAGCATGAGACTGTTACATCCACAGTGCAAGAACTAACGCTACCAGCATGAGACTGTTACATACACAGTGCAAGAACTAACGCTACCAGCATGAGACTGTTACATCCACAGTGCAAGAACTAACGCCACCAGCATGAGACTGTTACATCCACAGTGCAAGAACTAACGCTACCAGCATGAGACTGTTACATACACAGTGCAAGAACTAACGCCACCAGCATGAGACTGTTACATCCACAGTGCAAGAACTAACGCTACCAGCATGAGACTGTTACATACACAGTGCAAGAACTAACGCTACCAGCATGAGACTGTTACATACACAGTGCAAGAACTAACGCTACCAGCATGAGACTGTTACATCCACAGTGCAAGAACTAACGCTACCAGCATGAGACTGTTACATCCACAGTGCAAGAACTAACGCCACCAGCATGAGACTGTTACATCCACAGTGCAAGAACTAACGCTACCAACATGAGACTGTTACATCCACAGTGCAAGAAGGAACGCCACCAGCATGAGACTGTTACATACACAGTGCAAGAACTAACGCTACCAACATGAGACTGTTACATCCACAGTGCAAGAACTAACGCTACCAACATGAGACTGTTACATCCACAGTGCAAGAACTAACGCTACCAGCATGAGACTGTTAGATCCACAGTGCAAGAACTAATGCTACCAGCATGAGACTGTTACATCCACAGTGCAAGAACTAACGCTATCAGCATGAGACTGTTACATACACAGTGCAAGAACTGACGCTACCAGCATGAGACTGTTACATACACAGTGCAAGAACTAACGCTACCAGCATGAGACTGTTACATCCACAGTGCAAGAACTAACGCTACCAGCATGAGACTGTTACATCCACAGTGCAAGAACTAACGCCACCAGCATGAGACTGTTACATCCACAGTGCAAGAAGGAACGCCACCAGCATGAGACTGTTACATACACAGTGCAAGAAGGAACGCCACCAGCATGAGACTGTTACATCCACAGTGCAAGAACTAACGCTACCAGCATGAGACTGTTACATCCACAGTGCAAGAACTAACGCCACCAGCATGAGACTGTTACATCCACAGTGCAAGAAGGAACGCCACCAGCATGAGACTGTTACATACACAGTGCAAGAACTAACGCTACCAGCATGAGACTGTTACATCCACAGTGCAAGAACTAATGCTACCAGCATGAGACTGTTACATCCACAGTGCAAGAACTTGTAGTGGATTGTCCGAAGCTTAAGCAGGCAACAAAAGTAGTTTAGTACAACAAATTTATTTACCCATTATCAGAAGTGCAGGTTGAATTGAGTTGGTCGTGCAGACAAACCACAAGTTACTCCGGAGCCAACAAGACACACACAAGCCAAAATCACCCCCGAGTTCCGGTCTTCTCCCATTTTTTATATGTCTCTTGTGCGTCATCGTTCCTTATCAAATGCGTCAATGTCTTGTTTTGCTTTTCCTATCTGTTCCATAACAACTCGAATTCTGTAGACAGTCAACACATTCTGTAGACAGGTTGGCACGACTTAATATTCACTTTTGTCCCACAACTGGTCCATTCAATGGCACAAAAATACAAGAGTATTGAAAATGAGCGGACATTCTTAAAAGACAAGAAATATAGGTCAAAAGGTCAGAAATTCTACTACAAACTAACGCCACCAGCATGAGACTGTTACATCCACAGTGCAAGAAGGAACGCTACCAGCATGAGACTGTTACATCGACAGTGCAAGAACTAACGCTACCAGCATGAGACTGTTACATCCACAGTGCAAGAACTAACGCCACCAGCATGAGACTGTTACATCCACAGTGTAAGAACTAACGCTACCAGCATGAGACTGTTACATCGACAGTGCAAGAACTAACGCTACCAGCATGAGACTGTTACATCCACAGTGCAAGAACTAACGCCACCAGCATGAGACTGTTACATCCACAGTGCAAGAACTAACGCTACCAGCATGAGACTGTTACATCCACAGTGCAAGAACTAATGCTACCAGCATGAGACTGTTACATCCACAGTGCAAGAACTAACGCCACCAGCATGAGACTGTTACATCCACAGTGCAAGAACTAACGCTACCAGCATGAGACTGTTACATCCACAGTGCAAGAACTAACGCCACCAGCATGAGACTGTTACATCCACAGTGCAAGAACTAACGCCACCAGCATGAGACTGTTACATCCACAGTGCAAGAACTAACGCTACCAGCATGAGACTGTTACATCCACAGTGTAAGAACTAACGCTACCAGCATGAGACTGTTACATCCACAGTGCAAGAACTAACGGTACCAGCATGAGACTGTTACATCCACAGTGTAAGAACTAACGCTACCAGCATGAGACTGTTACATCCACAGTGCAAGAACTAACGCCACCAGCATGAGACTGTTACATCCACAGTGCAAGAACTAACGCTACCAGCATGAGACTGTTACATCCACAGTGCAAGAACTAACGCTACCAGCATGAGACTGTTACATCCACAGTGCAAGAACTAACGCCACCATTTTTTTGATTGATTGATTGAGACTTTTATTAGTAGGTTGCACAGTGAAGTACATATTCCGTACAATTGACCACTAAATGGTAACACCCGAATAAGTTTTTCAACTTGTTTAAGTCGGGGTCCACTTAAATTGATTCATGATACAGATATATACTATCATATATACTATCATCATTATACAGTCATCACACAAGATAATCACATTGAATTATTTACATTATTTACAATCAGGAGTGTGGAGGGGGGGGTGGGGTGGGGGGGTGGGGGGGGGGGGGTAGTGGACATAGAGAGAGAGAGAGAGAGAGAGAGAGAGAGAGAGAGAGAGAGAGAGAGAGAGAGAGAGAGAGATCAGAAGGCATAAGAAAAAGAATCTGCATTTGATTGTTTACATTTGATTATTAGCAATCCGGGGAGGGTGTTAGTTTAGGGTTGTAGCTGCCTGGAGGTGAACTTTTATAGCGGTTTTGAAGGAGGATAGAGATGCCCTTTCTTTTACACCTGTTGGGAGCGCATTCCACATTGATGTGGCATAGAAAGAGAATGAGTTAAGACCTTTGTTAGTTCGGAATCTGGGTTTAACGTGTTTAGTGGAGCACCCCCTGGTGTTGTGGTTATGGCGGTCATTTACGTTAAGGAAGTAGTTTGACATGTACTTCGGTATCAGGGATGTGTAGCGGATTTTATAGACTAGGCTCAGTGCAAGTTGTTTAACTCTGTCCTCCACCTTGTGCCAGCCCACTTTGGAGAAGTGGGTAGGAGTGAGGTGTGATCTGGGGTGGAGGTCTAGAAGTAACCTGACTAGCTTGTTCTGAGATGTTTGGAGTTTAGATTTGAGGGTTTTGGAGGTGCTAGGGTACCAGGAGGTGCATGCGTAATCGAAAAAGGGTTGAACGAGAGTTCCCGCTAGAATCTTCAAGGTGCTTTTGTTGACCAGAGAGGAGATTCTGTAGAGAAATCTCGTTCGTTGGTTAACCTTTTTGATTACCTTGGTTGCCATTTTATCACAGGAAAGGTTAGCCTCTAGAATGGAACCTAGGTAGGTGACCTCATCTTTCCTGGTGATGACACTGTCACCTACTTTTATGGTGAAGTGATTGACTCTCTTAAGGTTGATGTGGGACCCAAACAGGATGGATTCTGTTTTACCCAAGTGGATGGATAGCTTGTTGTCAGCGAGCCAGGTGCAAGTTCTACAGAGCTCAGCACTGAGGATTTTCTCCACCTGTGACTTGTCCTTGCCGGATACCAGCAGGGCAGAGTCATCCGCAAACAAAAACAGCATGAGACTGTTACATCCACAGTGCAAGAACTAACGCTACCAGCATGAGACTGTTACATCCACAGTGCAAGAACTAACGCTACCAGCATGAGACTGTTACATCCACAGTGCAAGAACTAACGCTACCAGCATGAGACTGTTACATACACAGTGCAAGAACTAACGCCACCAGCATGAGACTGTTACATCCACAGTGCAAGAACTAACGCTACCAGCATGAGACTGTTACATCCACAGTGCAAGAACTAACGCTACCAGCATGAGACTGTTACATCCACAGTGCAAGAACTAACGCTACCAGCATGAGACTGTTACATCCACAGTGCAAGAACTAACGCCACCAGCATGAGACTGTTACATCCACAGTGCAAGAACTAACGCCACCAGCATGAGACTGTTACATCCACAGTGCAAGAACTAACGGTACCAGCATGAGACTGTTACATCCACAGTGCAAGAACTAACGCTACCAGCATGAGACTGTTACATCCACAGTGCAAGAACTAACGCTACCAGCATGAGACTGTTACATCCACAGTGCAAGAACTAACGCCACCAGCATGAGACTGTTACATCCACAGTGCAAGAACTGACGCTACCAGCATGAGACTGTTACATCCACAGTGCAAGAACTAACGCTACCAGCATGAGACTGTTACATCCACAGTGCAAGAACTAACGCCACCAGCATGAGACTGTTACATCCACAGTGCAAGAACTAACGCTACCAGCATGAGACTGTTACATCCACAGTGCAAGAACTAACGCCACCAGCATGAGACTGTTACATCCACAGTGCAAGAACTGACGCTACCAGCATGAGACTGTTACATCCACAGTGCAAGAACTAACGCCAAGTATAAAAACCACAAATACACAACTACAAGTATTACAATTACAAGAAGATGCTTACACTTTACTGCAAGTACTATGACTACAATAAATTGCATGTACTTTACTACAAGTACTAAAACTACAAACAACTTCTAGTACATTACTACAAGTATTACAACTCCAAGAAACTACAAGTATACTACTACAAGTACTACAAGTATAAGAAACTACAGACACACTTGTACAAGTACTACAAGTATTACAACTACAAGAAACTACAAGTATACTACTACAAGTACTACAAGTATAAGAAACTACAGACACACTTGTACAAGTACTACAAGTATTACAACTACAAGTATACTACAAGTATACTACTACAAGTACTACAAGTATAAGAAACTACAGACACACTTGTACAAGTACTACAAGTATTACAACTACAAGAAACTACAAGTATACTACTACAAGTACTACAAGTATAAGAAACTACAGACACACTTGTACAAGTACTACAAGTATTACAACTACAAGTATACTACAAGTATACTACTACAAGTACTACAAGTATAAGAAACTACAGACACACTTGTACAAGTACTAGAAGTATTACAACTACAAGAAACTACAAGTATACTACTACAAGTACTACAAGTATAAGAAACTACAGACACACTTGTACAAGTACTACAAGTATTACAACTACAAGTATACTACAAGTATACTACTACAAGTACTACAAGTATAAGAAACTACAGACACACTTGTACAAGTACTACATGTATTACAACTACAGACACACTTGTACAAGTACTACAAGTATTACAACTACAAGAAACTACAAGTATACTACTACAAGTACTACAAGTATAAGAAACTACAGACACACTTGTACAAGTACTACAAGTATTACAACTACAAGTATACTACAAGTATACTACTACAAGTACTACAAGTATAAGAAACTACAGACACACTTGTACAAGTACTACAAGTATTACAACTACAAGTATACTACAAGTATACTACTACAAGTACTACAAGTATAAGAAACTACAGACACACTTGTACAAGTACTACAAGTATTACAACTACAAGAAACTACAAGTATACTACTACAAGTACTACAAGTATAAGAAACTACAGACACACTTGTACAAGTACTACAAGTATTACAACTACAAGAAACTACAAGTATACTACTACAAGTACTACAAGTATAAGAAACTACAGACACACTTGTACAAGTACTACAAGTATTACAACTACAAGAAACTACAAGTATACTACTACAAGTACTACAAGTATAAGAAACTACAGACACACTTGTACAAGTACTACAAGTATTACAACTACAAGAAACTACAAGTATACTACTACAAGTACTACAAGTATAAGAAACTACAGACACACTTGTACAAGTACTACAAGTATTACAACTACAGACACACTTGTACAAGTACTACAAGTATTACAACTACAGACACACTTGTACAAGTACTACAAGTATTACAACTACTATACACACTTGTACAAGTACTACAAGCACAATAAACATTTGGTATCAAAGAAGTAGTTTGTTCATTTGGTCTTGGGAAGAAATTGACATTGATTTGTAAACTTGATTTGATGTATTGAATGTGTTTGTAGAAAGTGTGATGATCATTTAGTGAACCAGCAGGAGGTAAAGTACTTTGTACTTGGGCAAGTCCTACTAAGTCATCATTTGAGTACTTTGTACTTGGGCAAGTCCTACTAAGTCATCATTTGAGTACTTTGTACTTGGGCAAGTCCTACTAAGTCATCATTTGAGTACTTTGTACTTGGGCAAGTCCTACTAAGTCATCATTTGAGTACTTTGTACTTGGGCAAGTCCTACTAAGTCATCATTTGAGTACTTTGTACTTGGGCAAGTCCTACTAAGTCATCATTTGAGTACTTTGTACTTGGGCAAGTCCTACTAAGTCATCATTTGAGTACTTTGTACTTGGGCAAGTCCTACTAAGTCATCATTTGAGTACTTTGTACTTGGGCAAGTCCTACTAAGTCATCATTTGAGTACTTTGTACTTGGGCAAGTCCTACTAAGTCATCATTTGAGTACTTTGTACTTGGGCAAGTCCTACTAAGTCATCATTTGAGTACTTTGTACTTGGGCAAGTCCTACTAAGTCATCATTTGAGTGTGAAGCATACACACGTGTGTCTTCTTCAATATATTTGTTGTCTGTAAGGCTGATTACATTTTTGTTGTTAATTTAAGATGATCAGATTTATTCACACATTTGGATTTAAATGAGCCATTTTTACATCCAACTGTTATTGACAAGTTATTTCCACTAGATGGCAGTGTTGAGTAGTGAACAAATATTAATGATGCCCTGAAAATCCTAACGTTTTTTATTTAAATAAGCATTTATATTTTTTATAACCCATGTTGACATTTTTTAAATAAAAACATAATTGACAAACACTGTCACGCAGTAATATTAACAAAGTAACAGTTTTAAAGGTTTTTGTACTGCACGTCCATGGTTTTAACAACACTTAGTGGGAGCTGTTGTGTTGCTGGCAGCTTCTTCGCGACACTACTGCTTTATAAAATATGCTATACAAGGTCCGTGCCGACATTTTACTGTAGAAAATAGCCCCGATCAACGTCAAATCGGGTATTCACGATACTTTTTTTCTCAGGATACAATAATTCATTTTAAGATTCCTATCTGGCAAAACTGTTCAGGAGCTCTTTTTTCCGAGGAATACTTGAAGGCACCATTGCTGTCACATGGCAGGTGAGCGAGCGCGAGGCAGAGACTAAAACATTACACGAATAGTTGACAACAACAACACTACTACACAACAGCACTACACAACAACACTACACAACAGCACTACACTACTACACAACAGTACTACACTACTACACAACAGCACTACACAACAACACTACACAACAGCACTACACTACTACACAACAGTACTACACTACTACACAACAGCACTACACAACAGCACTACACAACAACACTACACAACAGCACTACACTACTACACAACAGCACTACACTACTACACAACAGCACTACACAACAACACTACACAACAGCACTACACTACTACACAACAGTACTACACTACTACACAACAGCACTACACAACGACACTACACAACAGCACTACACTACTACACGACAGCACTACACTACTACACAACAGTACTACACTACTACACAACAGCACTACACAACAGCACTACACAACAACACTACACAACAGCACTACACTACTACACAACAGCACTACACAACAGCACTACACAACAACACTACACAACAGCACTACACAACAACACTACACGACAGCACTACACTACTACACAACAGCACTACACTACTACACAACAGTACTACACTACTACACAACAGCACTACACTACTACACAACAGTACTACACCACTACACAACAGTACTACACTACTACACAACAGCACTACACTACTACACAACAGTACTACACCACTACACAACAGCACTACACTACTACACAACAGCATTACACTACTACACAACAGTACTACACTACTACACAACAGTACTACACTACTACACAACAGCACTACACTACTACATAACAGTACTGCACTACTACACAACAGTACTACAGTACTACACTACTACACAACAGAACTACACAACAGTACTACACTACTACACAACAGAACTACACTACTACACAACAGCACTACACAACAGCACTACACTACTACACAACAGCACTACACAACAGCACTACACTACTATACACAACAGCACTACACTACTACACAACAGTACTGCACTACTACACAACAGCACTACACTACTACACAACAGTACTACACTACTACACAACAGTACTACAGTACTACACTACTACACAACAGCACTACACAACAGTATTACACTGCTACACAACAGTAACAGCACTACACTACTACACAACAGCACTACACTACTACACGACAGCACTAAACTACTTCACAACAGCACTACACAACAGCACTACACTACTACACAACAGCACTACACAACAGCACTACACTACTACACAACAGTACTACACTACTACACAACAGCACTACACTACTACACAACAGTACTACACTACTACACAACAGTACTACACTACAGTACTACACTACAGTACTACACAACAGTACTACACTACTACACAACAGCACTACACTACTACACAACAGTTCTACACTACTACACAACAGCACTACACTACTACACAACAGTACTACACTACTACACAACAGCACTACACAACAGTACTACACTACTACACAACAGCACTACACTACTACACAACAGCACTACACTACTACACAACAGTACTGCACTACTACACAACAGCACTACACTACTACACAACAGTACTACACTACTACACAACAGTATTACACTACTACACAACAGTAGCAGCACTACACTACTACACAACAGTAGCAGCACTACACTACTACACAACAGTACTGCACTACTACACAACAGCACTACACTACTACACAACAGTACTACACTACTACACAACAGTAGCAGCACTACACTACTACACAACAGCACTACACTACTACACAACAGCACTACAACTACACTACTACACGACAGTACTACACTACTAGTGTACAACAACTGCCGCACGACACACCTTGTTGGGAATGTTTGTGTGTCATTTCATGGTCATATGCAACAACCTTGGGAGATCTAGCACTCTAAAGAGGAACTACAATGTGAGTAAAAGCAATTACTGGATGCCATGTAACGTTTGTCTTGTTTGTTTGTTGTAACGTTTGTCTTGTTTGTTTGTTGTAACGTTTGTCTTGTTTGTTTGTTGTAACGTTTGTCTTGTTTGTTTGTTGTAACGTTCGTCTTGTTTGTTTGTTGTAACGTTTGTCTTGTTTGTTTGTTGTAACATTTGTCCTGTTTGTTGTAACGTTTGTCTTGTTTGTTTGTTGTAACGTTTGTCTTGTTTGTTTGTTGTAACGTTTGTCTTGTTTGTTTGTTGTAACGTTTGTCCTGTTTGTTGTAACGTTTGTCTTGTTTGTTTGTTGTAACGTTTGTCCTGTTTGTTGTAACGTTTGTCTTGTTTGTTTGTTGTAACGTTTGTCTTGTTTGTTTGTTGTAACGTTTGTCCTGTTTGTTGTAACGTTTGTCTTGTTTGTTTGTTGTAACGTTTGTCTTGTTTGTTTGTTGTAATGTTTGTCTTGTTTGTTTGTTGTAACGTTTGTCTTGTTTGTTTGTTGTAACGTTTGTCTTGTTTGTTTGTTGTAACGTTTGTCCTGTTTGTTGTAACGTTTGTCTTGTTTGTTTGTTGTAATGTTAGTCTTGTTTGTTTGTTGTAACGTTTGTCTTGTTTGTTTGTTGTAACGTTTGTCTTGTTTGTTTGTTGTAGCGTTTGTCTTGTTTGTTTGTTGTAACGTTTGTCTTGTTTGTTTGTTGTAACGTTTGTCTTGTTTGTTTGTTGAAATGTTTGTCTTGTTTGTTTGTTGTAACGTTTGTCTTGTTTGTTTGTTGTAACGTTTGTCTTGTTTGTTTGTTGTAACGTTCGTCTTGTTTATTGTAATGTTTTGTTGGTTTGATTGTTGACCATCAATACTGATTGCAATATTGAAATGTATTGATAACATGTTCAGTGTGTTTGATGGTTAATATGACGGATATATGAATATTAAATACAAATATTTATTTTCCTGCCAAGTATATCTGTCATGTAACTTACACAGTAATCATAAATTCATATTTACATATTTATTTACTCAAGTCCAAAACAAACATAGAACTGGAGCCACGTCTGAGGTGTAGGGTTGTGTATTGCTCGACATTAAAGGCCTACTGAAATGACATTGTTTTATTTAAACGGGGATAGCAGATCTATTCTATGTGTCATACTTGATCATTTCGCGATATTGCCATATTTTTGCTGAAAGGATTTAGTAGAGAACAACGACGATAAAGATCGCAACTTTTGGTACCTGACAAAAAAAAGGCTTGCCCCTACCGGAAGTAGCGTGACGTAGTCGGTTGAACATATACGCAAAGTTCCCTATTGTTTACAGTGATGGCGGCCAGAAGTGAGAGCGATTCGGACCGAGAAAGCAACGATTTCCCCATTAATTTGAGCGAGGACGAAAGATTTGTGGATGAGGAAAGTGAGAGTGAAGGACTAGTGGCGAGTGGAAGCGATTCAGATAGGGAAGATGCTGTGAGAGGCGGGTGGGACCTGATATTCAGCTGGGAATGACTACAACAGTAAATAAACACAAGACATATATATACTCTATTAGCCACAACACAACCAGGCTTATATTTAATATGCCACAAATTAATCCTGCATAACAAACACCTAGGTGTTTGTTATGCTAGCTCCTAGCTCCTAGCTCCCGTCCATATAACCGGCCAATACAATTCAAACACCTGCACAACACACACACTCAGCCCAAAGAACCGTTCACCTAACCCAAGGTTCATAAAGCTTATATATTTACCCAAAGTTACGTACGTGACACGCACGTACTGGCAAGCGATCAAATGTTTGGAAGCGCAGCTGCGTACTCACGGTAGCACGTCTGCGTCTGTGTATCCAATCAAAGTAATCCTGGTAAGAGTCTGTGTTGTTCCAGTTCTCTACAGGCGTCTGTGTATCCAAGTCAAAGTCCTCCTGGTTAGAGTCTCTGTTGTCCGAGTTCTTCCATCTTGACTGCATCTTTCGGGAATGTAAACAATGAAACGCCGGCTGTGTTGTGTTGCTGACTTCCCTCGCAAAATACTCCGCTTTGCACCGACAACTTTCTTCTTTGCTTGCTCAGCTTCTTTCTCCATAATGCAATGAACAAATTGCAACAGATTCACCAACACAGATGTCCAGAATACTGTGGAATAATGACATGAAAACAGAGCTATTTCGTATTGACTTCAATGGTGTACCGATACTTCTGTTTCACTGGCTACGTCACGCGCATACGTCATCATCCAAAGGCGTTTTCAACCGGAAGTTTAGCGGGACATTTAAAATGTCACTTTATAAGTTAACCCGGCCGTATTGGCATGTGTTGCAATGTGAAGATTTCATCATTGCTATATAAACTATCAGACTGCGTGGTCACTAGTAGTGGCTTTCAGTAGGCCTTTAAATTGTATAAATATATCAAACTGCTGCCAAAGCAGTACTTTTGAAACGGTGCTGGTACCAATGTGCCAGAACCGTCGCTTAGAAAAATGGAAAACGTACTAATTTTTTCCAAAGTCAAGACTTTTTTAATAAATGAACTTAAATCTGCTGTATGTCACGGTGAGCTGGATGCTGGTGACCTGTCCTAGTTCTTGGTTCAAAGCTTCAGGATGTGCACACGCTGGAGAAAAATAGAAAAGCTACGGTGCCAGGATTGTGTTAGGAGGGATTTATGGTCTTGCTCACTTGTGGCGGCCATTGCATCCATTTTTTATCCTTTGGTACGCCAAGATACGTCCTGTCGGTGTGCACGCTCTGTGGGAATTCACACGTGTATGGACAGGAACAATGACAGCCAATCAAAGCCAACATTTCATTCGGACTACGTGGAAGTGTATTACAAAGTGTAACTTCAAATTGTGACTAATATAGAATTCAATTCAAGTATTTATAAAATGTGGTGTGTTAAACCACTATTGACATAAGCTGGTGGTGGTGTCAAACAGCACGTATTTGTTTCAAGCTGGCAACTTTAGCAATTAGCACGTCTTCTTGTCTGCTCCTGCTTGCTCTTACTCGCTCAAGAGATCGTCCATCAACCTCATCGTCATCCGTTCAACGTGTGGGCAGAAACTATTACTCTGTTTTTAGCTCTGGTTACTAGCAGGAATCATGTGTACTAGAGTACTGTGCACTGGTTACTAGCATGAATCATGTGTACCAGAGTACTGTGCACTGGTTACTAGCAGGAATCATGTGTACTAGAGTACTGTGCACTGGTTACTAGCAGGAATCATGTGTACTACAGTACTGTGCACTGGTTACTAGCAGGAATCATGTGTACTAGAGTACTGTGCACTGGTTACTAGCATGAATCATGTGTACCAGAGTACTGTGCACTGGTTACTAGCAGGAATCATGTGTACTAGAGTACTGTGCACTGGTTACTAGCATGAATCATGTGTACTAGAGTACTGTGCACTGGTTACTAGCAGGAATCATGTGTACTAGAGTACTGTGCACTGGTTACTAGCATGAATCATGTGTACCAGAGTACTGTGCACTGGTTACTAGCAGGAATCATGTGTACCAGAGTACTGTGCACTGGTTACTAGCAGGAATCATGTGTACTAGAGTACTGTGCACTGGTTACTAGCATGAATCATGTGTACCAGAGTACTGTGCACTGGTTACTAGCATGAATCATGTGTACTAGAGTACTGTGCACTGGTTACTAGCAGGAATCATGCATACTAGAGTACTGTGCACTGGTTACTAGCAGGAATCATGTGTACTAGAGTACTGTGCACTGGTTACTAGCATGAATCATGTGTACTACAGTACTGTGCACTGGTTACTAGCAGGAATCATGTGTACTAGAGTACTGTGCACATGTGCATTACACTTTGATACAATATTGAGGTAAAGAATCATTTGCATACGATGAGTAATATATATTATGTATGTACAGTAGAGGCCAAAAGTTTGGACACACTTTCTCCTCATTCAATCTTTATTTTCATGACTATTTACATTGTAGATTGTCACATCAAAACTATGAATGAACACATGTGGAGTTATGTACTTAACAAAAAAATAAGTGAAAACATGTTTTATATTGTAGTTTATTCAAAATAGCCACCCTTTGCTCTGATTACTGCTTTGCACACTCTTGGCATTCTCTCCATGAGCTTCAAGAGGTAGTCACCTGAAATGGTTTTCACTTCACAGGTGTGCTTGAAGCTCATGGAGAGAAAGCAGTAATCAGCAGTAATCAGTAATCAGAGCAAAGGGTGGCTATTTTGAAGAAACTACAATATAAAACATGTTTTCACCTTTTTTTGTGAAGTACATAACTCCACATGTGTTCATTCATAGTTTTGATGTGACAATCTACAATGTAAATAGTCATGAAAATAAAGATTGAATGAGGAGAAGGTGTGTCCAAACTTTTGGCCTCTACTGTATGTATGTATGTTGTATTGTATGTATGTATGTTGTATTGTATTGTATGTATGTACAGTATATTATGTGTTGTACAGGCACAGGCGTTCAGTAGGTTCTCCATAAAAAGTTTAGTCCTGGCAACCCTCAGATAGAAAACAAGGCCAGTTGGTTGTTTCATGCACTTTGGGCTATGAAAAGATGCTAAGTTGCATTGACACATGCTGCGTTATTGCACACCATCAATTTGTGTGTGTGTGTGTGTGTGTGTGTGTGTGTGTGTGTGTGTGTGTGTGTGTGTGTGTGTGTGTGTGTGTGTGTGTGTGTGTGTGTGTGTGTGTGTGTGTGTGTGTGTGTGTGTGTGTGTGTGTGTGTGTGTGTGTGTGTGTGTGTGTGTGTGTGAAGAGCTACAGTATGTCTGGCTCCCAACCGCTGATAATCTGCTGCAAAGTAGAATACATTCTCAAAAATTTGCCACCATGGATGTATATCGTTAGGATTTTATCGATACAAAGAGCTATGTATATACATATATGTATATATGTATATACATATATACATATACTTTGTACCGGTATGTATATATACATATACAGTATATGTATATACATATATACATACATCTATACATATACATATACACATACACATATATACATATACTGTAAATGTTTATATATATATATGTATACATATATATGTGTATATATATACATATACACAGTATATATATGTAAATATATGTAGATATACTGTATGTGTATATATGTATGTATATACAGTATATGTAATGTTAACTCCTGCAGCTGTGCGCCAGAAGAAAGGATGTGAAGGAGAGAGAAGCAGTGAAGTGAGGAGCTGGTAGTTGCAAGCACAAAAGCAAAGTAGTGCTGCTAATCTGCAAGAAATAATCCTATGTTTCCTGCGTGAAGCAGCGAGAGAGGAAGGGAGAGAAAGAAGTGCTTATCTGCTCTGCTGTCAGTCCAGGGAAAGTAGGAACCCAATGTGAAGAACGAGAGGAAGGAGAAAATTGTGGATTGGAAGAAAGTGTAAGAGGAAAAAAGTGTAGATTGAAATGATGCAGTAATGCTTGTAAACATTGCAAACTTGGACTGTATGATTTATAATTCTTAGTGCCAGACAGGAAAAGGTTATTAAGTCCACGCATTCAATGAGAGTCCATTTTATTTTTTAGGACAACAAAGTTATTTACCTTCTGATAAAAGTACAATGGTAAAAAATTTCACAGTAATGACAAAGTTGATATCCTATTTAATGTTTACTTGCATTTTTATTATATATTATGATTATATTATATTATAAACACTGTATTGTTTTTATCGGTTATATTCTTCTAAAGCATGATGCAGACCAACGATTCTCAAACTGGGGTACGCGGGCTCCATCTACTGGTATGCCGAACAGTCTAGCTATTGGTTATCAGTATGAGCGTTTATTTGTGGTACAAACGCCAATGCAAAAGAGTGAGCACTCTGGCACAAATGGCCGCAGTTGCTGAAACGGATGAAATGCTGTTGAAGCATGCATGTGGCCATTTATCAACACTGGAAAACTTACCCATTTAATTTTCATTTATCGTGGGTTAATGAACTTATTGAATATTGGGCCAGGCCCACAGCATGTCTGCGATGTGGACATACTCCGAGATAAGGATTTACAAAGTGTGCGAATATTAGGAGGACAGTGGTGACACAAGTCCTAGCCTGACCGAGCCAATATTAGGTGGACAGTGGTGACACAAGTCCTAGCCTGACAGAGCCAATATTAGGAGGACAGTGGTGACACAAGTCCTAGCCTGACCGAGCCAATATTAGGAGGACAGTGGTGACACAAGTCCTAGCCTGACCGAGCCAATATTAGGAGGACAGTGGTGACACAAGTCCTAGCCTGACCGAGCCAATATTAGGAGGACAGTGGTGACACAAGTCCTAGCCTGACCGAGCCAATATTAGGAGGACAGTGGTGACACAAGCCCTAGCCTGACCGAGCCAATATTAGGAGGACAGTGGTGACACAAGTCCTAGCCTGACAGAGCCAATATTAGGTGGACAGTGGTGACACAAGCCCTAGCCTGACCGAGCCAATATTAGGAGGACAGTGGTGACACAAGCCCTAGCCTGACCGAGCCAATATTAGGAGGACAGTGGTGACACAAGCCCTAGCCTGACCGAGCCAATATTAGGAGGACAGTGGTGACACAAGTCCTAGCCTGACCGAGCCAATGTTAGGAGGACAGTGGTGACACAAGTCCTAGCCTGACCGAGCCAATATTAGGAGGACAGTGGTGACACAAGCCCTAGCCTGACAGAGCCAATATTAGGAGGACAGTGGTGACACAAGCCCTAGCCTGACAGAGCCAATATTAGGAGGACAGTGGTGACACAAGCCCTAGCCTGACAGAGTCAATATTAGGAGGACAGTGGTGACACAAGTCCTAGCGTGACAGAGCCAATATTAGGAGGACAGTGGTGACACAAGTCCTAGCCTGACCGAGCCAATATTAGGAGGACAGTGGTGACACAAGCCCTAGCCTGACAGAGCCAATATTAGGAGGACAGTGGTGACACAAGTCCTAGCCTGACAGAGCCAATATTAGGAGGACAGTGGTGACACAAGTCCTAGCCTGACAGAGCCAATATTAGGAGGACAGTGGTGACACAAGCCCTAGCCTGACAGAGACAATATTAGGAGGACAGTGGTGACACAAGCCCTAGCCTGACCGAGCCAATATTAGGAGGACAGTGGTGACACAAGCCCTAGCCTGACAGAGCCAATATTAGGAGGACAGTGGTGACACAAGCCCTAGCCTGACAGAGCCAATATTAGAAGGACAGTGGTGACACAAGCCCTAGCCTGACCGAGCCAATATTAGGAGGACAGTGGTGACACAAGCCCTAGCCTGACAGAGCCAATATTAGGAGGACAGTGGTGACACAAGTCCTAGCGTGACAGAGCCAATATTAGGAGGACAGTGGTGACACAAGTCCTAGCCTGACCGAGCCAATATTAGGAGGACAGTGGTGACACAAGCCCTAGCCTGACAGAGCCAATATTAGGAGGACAGTGGTGACACAAGTCCTAGCCTGACAGAGCCAATATTAGGAGGACAGTGGTGACACAAGTCCTAGCCTGACAGAGCCAATATTAGGAGGACAGTGGTGACACAAGCCCTAGCCTGACAGAGCCAATATTAGGAGGACAGTGGTGACACAAGCCCTAGCCTGACAGAGCCAATATTAGGAGGACAGTGGTGACACAAGTCCTAGCCTGACAGAGCCAATATTAGGAGGACAGTGGTGACACAAGCCCTAGCCTGACAGAGACAATATTAGGAGGACAGTGGTGACACAAGTCCTAGCCTGACCGAGCCAATATTAGGAGGACAGTGGTGACACAAGCCCTAGCCTGACAGAGCCAATAGTAGGAGGGCAGTGGTGACACAAGCCCTAGCCTGACCGAGCCAATATTAGGAGGACAGTGGTGACACAAGTCCTAGCCTGACCGAGCCAATATTAGGAGGACAGTGGTGACACAAGTCGTAGCCTGACCGAGCCAATATTAGGAGGACAGTGGTGACACAAGTCCTAGCCTGACCGAGCCAATGTTAGGAGGACAGTGGTGACACAAGTCCTAGCCTGACCGAGCCAATATTAGGAGGACAGTGGTGACACAAGCCCTAGCCTGACCGAGCCAATATTAGGAGGACAGTGGTGACACAAGCCCTAGCCTGACCGAGCCAATATTAGGAGGACAGTGGTGACACAAGCCCTAGCCTGACCGAGCCAATGTTAGGAGGACAGTGGTGACACAAGTCCTAGCCTGACCGAGCCAATATTAGGAGGACAGTGGTGACACAAGCCCTAGCCTGACCAAGCCAATATTAGGAGGACAGTGGTGACACAAGCCCTAGCCTGACCGAGCCAATATTAGGAGGACAGTGGTGACACAAGTCCTAGCCTGACCGAGCCAATGTTAGGAGGACAGTGGTGAAAATGTTCCAATCCTGTAAGTGACACATTCTTTATAAAATATAGCATATTTATATATTTGATGTGTTACTGGAGACTGCACGGTATTTGTGTTTAGAGAGGAGCTGAAAATGAGCTTCCACTACTTGAAAGACCAGCAGCAGCCACTGGTATACCACCTGTGTTACATTATACAATAAGCAGCAACAATTGCAAAATAGAGCAAAACTATGTAATATATGAAAAAAAATCTGTTAACACTAATTAATAATGACACAGGTTTATTTTTAAATGTATGTAAAACATTTTCTTCAGCCTTTTTAAAGAAAATATATGTATCTTTTTAAAGTCAATATATGTATCTTATGCAAATGATATGATGATGTCATATTGATCCATATTGTGGCCCCACTGCCACAAGAAAGTTGCAATCTATGTCAACTATTATATATGTATGTATTTGTGTATGCATTAATATGTAAAACATTTGTATATATATATATATATATATATATATATATATATATATATATATATATATATATATATATATAAATATATATATATATATATATACTAGAGGTGGGGGAAATAATACATTTTTAGATGCATCACAATTGGGACACAAAAGATTATCGAATCGATTAGTAAACGTCAATAATGGATGCATTTATTGTAAATAAAGTAATGCAGACAGTTGTGTCTGACTGCAGCGAGCCACCTCACCAACTCCAATACTATCTGCCACTTATGCTCCACTTTTGCACACATTTTCATTCATTTAATGAATGTGGGAATGAATCGACTGTTTCTGGTGACAAAAGCATATTTAGTGAAACGAAAATAAATGTAATATCGCATTAATATACATAAACTAAAGATGCATCAATAATCGATTTTTAATCGAATCGTAGCTCCTGAATCGTAATCGAATCGTGAAGTGCCCAAAGATTCCCACCTCTAGTGTATACGTATATAAGTATTTATCTATAAGTGTATATATCTTTACATATCTGTATACAGTATATACTTATGTATATTTATATGTATGTATACAGTATATATCTATTTGACAGACGTGAGCAAACACTTCAATGTGACTGACACTTGATCCTGTCATGTGATCTTCTTGTTGATTCTGTTTTGTAACCTTAGTCGTGCACCTTTGACTCCTTCTGACAGTTTCTACTGCACTTCTACCATTCAGCCAGTTATTGCTGCAACTCTACTATGCTTCTGACAGTTTCTACTGCACTTCTACCATTCAGCCAGTTATTGCTGCAACTCTACTATGCTTCTGACAGTTTCTACTGCACTTCTACCATTCAGCCAGTTATTGCTGCAACTCTACTATGCTTCTGACAGTTTCTACTGCACTTCTACTATTCAGCCAGTTATTGCTGCAACTCTACTATGCTTCTGACAGTTTCTACTGCACTTCTACCATTCAGCCAGTTATTGCTGCAACTCTACTATGCTTCTGACAGTTTCTACTGCACTTCTACCATTCAGCCAGTTATTGCTGCAACTCTACTATGCTTCTGACAGTTTCTACTGCACTTCTACCATTCAGCCAGTTATTGCTGCAACTCTACTATGCTTCTGACAGTTTCTACTGCACTTCTACCATTCAGCCAGTTATTGCTGCAACTCTACTATGCTTCTGACAGTTTCTACTGCACTTCTACCGTTCAGCCAGTTATTGCTGCAACTCTACTATGCTTCTGACAGTTTCTACTGCACTTCTACCATTCAGCCAGTTATTGCTGCAACTCTACTATGCTTCTGACAGTTTCTACTGCACTTCTACCATTCAGCCAGTTATTGCTGCAACTCTACTATGCTTCTGACAGTTTCTACTGCACTTCTACCATTCAGCCAGTTATTGCTGCAACTCTACTATGCTTCTGACAGTTTCTACTGCACTTCTACCATTCAGCCAGTTATTGCTGCAACTCTACTATGCTTCTGACAGTTTCTACTGCACTTCTACCATTCAGCCAGTTATTGCTGCAACTCTACTATGCTTCTGACAGTTTCTACTGCACTTCTACCATTCAGCCAGTTATTGCTGCAACTCTACTATGCTTCTGACAGTTTCTACTGCACTTCTACTATTCAGCCAGTTATTGCTGCAACTCTACTATGCTTCTGACAGTTTCTACTGCACTTCTACCATTCAGCCAGTTATTGCTGCAACTCTACTATGCTTCTGACAGTTTCTACTGCACTTCTACCATTCAGCCAGTTATTGCTGCAACTCTACTATGCTTCTGACAGTTTCTACTGCACTTCTACCGTTCAGCCAGTTATTGCTGCAACTCTACTATGCTTCTGACAGTTTCTACTGCACTTCTACCATTCAGCCAGTTATTGCTGCAACTCTACTATGCTTCTGACAGTTTCTACTGCACTTCTACCATTCAGCCAGTTATTGCTGCAACTCTACTATGCTTCTGACAGTTTCTACTGCACTTCTACCATTCAGCCAGTTATTGCTGCAACTCTACTATGCTTCTGACAGTTTCTACTGCACTTCTACCATTCAGCCAGTTATTGCTGCAACTCTACTATGCTTCTGACAGTTTCTACTGCACTTCTACCATTCAGCCAGTTATTGCTGCAACTCTACTATGCTTCTGACAGTTTCTACTGCACTTCTACCATTCAGCCAGTTATTGCTGCAACTCTACTATGCTTCTGACAGTTTCTACTGCACTTCTACTATTCAGCCAGTTATTGCTGCAACTCTACTATGCTTCTGACAGTTTCTACTGCACTTCTACCATTCAGCCAGTTATTGCTGCAACTCTACTATGCTTCTGACAGTTTCTACTGCACTTCTACCATTCAGCCAGTTATTGCTGCAACTCTACTATGCTTCTGACAGTTTCTACTGCACTTCTACCGTTCAGCCAGTTATTGCTGCAACTCTACTATGCTTCTGACAGTTTCTACTGCACTTCTACCATTCAGCCAGTTATTGCTGCAACTCTACTATGCTTCTGACAGTTTCTACTGCACTTCTACCATTCAGCCAGTTATTGCTGCAACTCTACTATGCTTCTGACAGTTTCTACTGCACTTCTACCATTCAGCCAGTTATTGCTGCAACTCTACTATGCTTCTGACAGTTTCTACTGCACTTCTACCATTCAGCCAGTTATTGCTGCAACTCTACTATGCTTCTGACAGTTTCTACTGCACTTCTACTATTCAGCCAGTTATTGCTGCAACTCTACTATGCTTCTGACAGTTTCTACTGCACTTCTACCATTCAGCCAGTTATTGCTGCAACTCTACTATGCTTCTGACAGTTTCTACTGCACTTCTACCATTCAGCCAGTTATTGCTGCAACTCTACTATGCTTCTGACAGTTTCTACTGCACTTCTACCGTTCAGCCAGTTATTGCTGCAACTCTACTATGCTTCTGACAGTTTCTACTGCACTTCTACCATTCAGCCAGTTATTGCTGCAACTCTACTATGCTTCTGACAGTTTCTACTGCACTTCTACCATTCAGCCAGTTATTGCTGCAACTCTACTATGCTTCTGACAGTTTCTACTGCACTTCTACCATTCAGCCAGTTATTGCTGCAACTCTACTATGCTTCTGACAGTTTCTACTGCACTTCTACCATTCAGCCAGTTATTGCTGCAACTCTACTATGCTTCTGACAGTTTCTACTGCACTTCTACCATTCAGCCAGTTATTGCTGCAACTCTACTATGCTTCTGACAGTTTCTACTGCACTTCTACCATTCAGCCAGTTATTGCTGCAACTCTACTATGCTTCTGACAGTTTCTACTGCACTTCTACTATTCAGCCAGTTATTGCTGCAACTCTACTATGCTTCTGACAGTTTCTACTGCACTTCTACCATTCAGCCAGTTATTGCTGCAACTCTACTATGCTTCTGACAGTTTCTACTGCACTTCTACCATTCAGCCAGTTATTGCTGCAACTCTACTATGCTTCTGACAGTTTCTACTGCACTTCTACCGTTCAGCCAGTTATTGCTGCAACTCTACTATGCTTCTGACAGTTTCTACTGCACTTCTACCATTCAGCCAGTTATTGCTGCAACTCTACTATGCTTCTGACAGTTTCTACTGCACTTCTACCATTCAGCCAGTTATTGCTGCAACTCTACTATGCTTCTGACAGTTTCTACTGCACTTCTACCATTCAGCCAGTTATTGCTGCAACTCTACTATGCTTCTGACAGTTTCTACTGCACTTCTACCATTCAGCCAGTTATTGCTGCAACTCTACTATGCTTCTGACAGTTTCTACTGCACTTCTACCATTCAGCCAGTTATTGCTGCAACTCTACTATGCTTCTGACAGTTTCTACTGCACTTCTACCATTCAGCCAGTTATTGCTGCAACTCTACTATGCTTCTGACAGTTTCTACTGCACTTCTACTATTCAGCCAGTTATTGCTGCAACTCTACTATGCTTCTGACAGTTTCTACTGCACTTCTACCATTCAGCCAGTTATTGCTGCAACTCTACTATGCTTCTGACAGTTTCTACTGCACTTCTACCATTCAGCCAGTTATTGCTGCAACTCTACTATGCTTCTGACAGTTTCTACTGCACTTCTACCGTTCAGCCAGTTATTGCTGCAACTCTACTATGCTTCTGACAGTTTCTACTGCACTTCTACCATTCAGCCAGTTATTGCTGCAACTCTACTATGCTAAGCTTACTATGTCAACATGTTTCTCACTGTGCACTGTCCATAACATGTGCTTGTCTACGTTTCTGTTCAGTATCTTCTTGGCATGCAAAGATAGCAAAATCTCACGGTATGATGTTATCACAGTATTAAGGCCACAGTAGGATTTTGTTATTGGGTTATATGTCCAAAAAAAACCCTTCAAAATGCCATAGTGTATGAAAGGAATTGTCAGGAATGTTTAGGACAGGCCTATTCAACTAAATTGTTTGGAGGGCCACATTTCCAGAAAGCTAAGGACCGGGGGGCCAAACTTCTCCCTTCGGTATTGGGAAATATTTGAGAAGCACTGCAGTAGACAGTAAACGTTTGACTTTGGTCTATTTATTTTGTCAGAGTTACAAGCCCGTGCTGCTCTTTTTAAGGACCCACTGTAAAATAAGGGTGAGTTAAAAGCTAGCCCGGAAAAACTAGTGAACATCGTGGATGATGGCAGTCACCCTCTGCATAGCCAGAGGAGCATGTTCAGTGCTAGACTGTTCA
Source organism: Entelurus aequoreus (assembly GCF_033978785.1). Classification (NCBI taxonomy): domain Eukaryota; kingdom Metazoa; phylum Chordata; class Actinopteri; order Syngnathiformes; family Syngnathidae; genus Entelurus; species Entelurus aequoreus. The sequence continues at coordinate 193,213 of NC_084746.1, forward strand.
GCACTAGACTGTCCAGTGCTAGACTGTTCAGTACTATACTGTTCAGTGCTAGACTGTTCAGCACTAGACTGTCCAGTGCTAGACTGTTCAGTACTATACTGTTCAGTGCTAGACTGTTCAGTACTAGACTGTTCAGTACTAGACTGTTCAGCACTAGACTGTTCAGTGCTAGACTGTTCAGTGTTAGACTGTTCAGTACTATACTGTTCAGTACTAGACTGTTCAGCACTAGACTGTTCAGTGCTAGACTGTTCAGTACTATACTGTTCAGTACTAGACTGTTCAGCCCTAGACTGTTCAGCACTAGACTGTTCAGTACTAGACTGTTCAGCACTAGACTGTTCAGTGCTAGACTGTTCAGTACTATACTGTTCAGTACTAGACTGTTCAGTACTAGACTGTTCAGTGCTAGACTGTTCAGTACTATACTGTTCAGTACTATACTGTTCAGCACTAGACTGTTCAGTACTAGACTGTTCAGTGCTAGACTGTTCAGTACTGGACTGCTTCATCCCAAGTGCAGGACTAATAGACTCCAAAACTCCTGTCACACTGTGCAACTCCTCTCTGGCGTGACATCGGGGCCACATTATGGAACTGCCCATGGAAGTGACATCGGGGCCACATTATGGAACTGCCCATGTAAGTGACATCGGGGCCACATTATGGAACTGCCCATGGAAGTGACATCGGGGCCACATTATGGAACTGCCCATGTAAGTGACATCGGGGCCACATTATGGAACTGCCCATGGAAGTGACATCGGGGCCACATTATGGAACTGCCCATGTAAGTGACATCGGGGCCACATTATGGAACTGCCCATGTAAGTGACATCGGGGCCACATTATGGAACTGCCCATGGAAGTGACATCGGGGCCACATTATGGAACTGCCCATGGAAGTGACATCGGGGCCACATTATGGAACTGCCCATGGAAGTGACATCGGGGCCACATTATGGAACTGCCCATGTAAGTGACATCGGGGCCACATTATGGAACTGCCCATGGAAGTGACATCGGGGCCACATTATGGAACTGCCCATGGAAGTGACATCGGGGCCACATTATGGAACTGCCCATGGAAGTGACATCGGGGCCACATTATGGAACTGCCCATGGAAGTGACATCGGGGCCACATTATGGAACTGCCCATGGAAGTGACATCGGGGCCACATTATGGAACTGCCCATGGAAGTGACATCGGGGCCACATTATGGAACTGCCCATGTAAGTGACATCGGGGCCACATTATGGAACTGCCCATGGAAGTGACATCGGGGCCACATTATGGAACTGCCCATGGAAGTGACGTCGGGGCCACATTATGGAACTGCCCATGGAAGTGACATCGGGGCCACATTATGGAACTGCCCATGGAAGTGACATCGGGGCCACATTATGGAACTGCCCATGGAAGTGACATCGGGGCCACATTATGGAACTGCCCATGGAAGTGACATCGGGGCCACATTATGGAACTGCCCATGGAAGTGACATCGGGGCCACATTATGGAACTGCCCATGGAAGTGACATCGGGGCCACATTATGGAACTGCCCATGGAAGTGACATCGGGGCCACATTATGGAACTGCCCATGGAAGTGACGTCGGGGCCACATTATGGAACTGCCCATGGAAGTGACATCGGGGCCACATTATGGAACTGCCCATGGAAGTGACATCGGGGCCACATTATGGAACTGCCCATGGAAGTGACATCGGGGCCACATTATGGAACTGCCCATGGAAGTGACATCGGGGCCACATTATGGAACTGCCCATGGAAGTGACATCGGGGCCACATTATGGAACTGCCCATGGAAGTGACATCGGGGCCACATTATGGAACTGCCCATGGAAGTGACATCGGGGCCACATTATGGAACTGCCCATGGAAGTGACATCGGGGCCACATTATGGAACTGCCCATGGAAGTGACATCGGGGCCACATTATGGAACTGCCCATGGAAGTGACATCGGGGCCACATTATGGAACTGCCCATGGAAGTGACATCGGGGCCACATTATGGAACTGCCCATGTAAGTGACATCGGGGCCACATTATGGAACTGCCCATGGAAGTGACATCGGGGCCACATTATGGAACTGCCCATGGAAGTGACATCGGGGCCACATTATGGAACTGCCCATGTAAGTGACATCGGGGCCACATTATGGAACTGCCCATGGAAGTGACATCGGGGCCACATTATGGAACTGCCCATGTAAGTGACATCGGGGCCACATTGGGCCCTGTGCCAGTGTATACCGGAGTCTTATAAAAAACACATTTGACTTGTAGTCTAATCAGTCAGCTGGGAAAAATATCTGATTTTGTCCATTTTGGCCTGCAGTGTAAACATAGTCTTTGTGAGAATATCAAATATGTAATCATATAGATAATATATGTAATCATATAGATAATATATGTAATCGTATAGATAATATATGTAATCATATAGATAATATATATAATCATATATATAATATATGTAATCATATAGATAATATATGTAATCGTATAGATAATATATGTAATTATATAGATAATATATGTAATCATATAGATAATATATGTAATCATATATATAATATATGTAATCATATAGATAATATATGTAATCATATAGATAATATATGTAATCATATATATAATATATGTAATCATATAGATAATATATATAATCATATATATAATATATGTAATCATATAGATAATATATGTAATCATATAGATAATATATATAATCATATATATAATATATGTAATCATATAGATAATATATGTAATCATATAGATAATATATGTAATCATATATATAATATATGTAATCATATAGATAATATATGTAATCATATAGATAATATATATAATCATATATATAATATATGTAATCATATAGATAATATATATAATCATATATATAATATATGTAATCATATAGATAATATATGTAATCATATATATAATATATGTAATCATATAGATGATATATATAATCATATATATAATATATGTAATCATATAGATAATATATATAATCATATATATAATATATGTAATCATATAGATAATATATATAATCATATATATAATATATGTAATCATATAGATAATATATGTAATCATATAGATAATATATATAATCATATATATAATATATCCAGTTGATCTTCAGGACATAACAGAGAATGTCCTCATCTTCTTCCTATTGGAGCTGCTGGCTCTTTGATGATGATTGCTTTAGAACTCACTGTCACATGTTGGCTTGGCTCTGCACGCACACACACACACACATGCACACACACACACATACGCACACACACACATGCACACACACACACACACACACACACACACACTTGTACACGCGCACACACGCACTTAGACAGGGTTGTGTCAGTAGGCCCTAAGGCTAAGGTTTGTCCTCTTGCTGGTGACAGTAATGCAAACAGGCTGATGGGAATAAGAAGGGGTGGCTTCTACATCTACAATATACAATATAATGTAAACAAACAGGCTGATGGGAATAAGAAGGGGTGGCTTCTACATCTACAATATACAATATCATGTAAACAAACAGGCTGATGGGAATAAGAAGGGGTGGCTTCTACATCTACAATATACAATATAATGTAAACAAACAGGCTGATGGGAATAAGAAGGGGTGGCTTCTACATCTACAATATACAATATCATGTAAACAAACAGGCTGATGGGAATAAGAAGGGGTGGCTTCTACATCTACAATATACAATATAATGTAAACAAACAGGCTGATGGGAATAAGAAGGGGTGGCTTCTACATCTACAATATACAATATCATGTAAACAAACAGGCTGATGGGAATAAGAAGGGGTGGCTTCTACATCTACAATATACAATATAATGTAAACAAACAGGCTGATGGGAATAAGAAGGGGTGGCTTCTACATCTGCAAGTGCGGATGTTTTCTCTGCTAATGTTTAAACGGTCGTGGAGGTTCTGGTCAAACTGGAATTTCCAAAATGTTTCCAGGTTGTAAATCAGTGACATCTCTGTAGATGTTTGACAAGTGGCCAAACAAAACACAAAGTGAAGATTCATCTCTTTTGGGGGCATTCCAGCTTAACCTGGTGGTGTCAGTATTTCCCACAGAGCCATAATCTTTTTGTGACTGAGGGGGCGTGGCCATGTCATCTTATAGTTTGCATAATTGCCTATGAAGCATGTTTTCTTTTTCAAAAAGCTAAAACAATTGTATTTAAATGTGCATTTAACACACTTCCTTGTGGTCAAAAAATTAAAAGTCTTATATAAGTCTTATAATGAAGGCAACACATGATGTAAGTGTCTATATTAGCCTACTATCAAAATGACTTTAACAGTCTTATATAAGTGTTATAATGAAGACAACACATGATGTAAGTGTCTATATTAGCCTACTATCAAAATGACTTTAAAAGTCTTATATAAGTCTTATAATGAAGACAACACATGATGTAAGTGTCTATATTAGCCTACTATCAAAATGACTTTAACAGTCTTATATAAGTGTTATAATGAAGACAACACATGATGTAAGTGTCTATATTAGCCTACTATCAAAATGACTTTAAAAGTCTTATATAAGTCTTATAATGAAGACAACACATGATGTAAGTGTCTATATTAGCCTACTATCAAAATGACTTTAAAAGTCTTATATAAGTGTTATAATGAAGACAACACATGATGTAAGTGTCTATATTAGCCTACTATCAAAATTACTTTAAAAGTCTTATATAAGTGTTATAATGAAGGCAACACATGATGTAAGTGTCTATATTAGCTATATTAGCCTACTTTTAAAGGCTGACACAAATCTTCGTTGACAGAAATGTTGAAATGTAATATTTTTTCTACACATTTTTGCAACATTGGAACTCATTAGTAAAATGGAGGATTCACACAGGATGAGATAACTTCTGGAAATGACTGACTCAGCATGACAAAAGGTATAGATGTGTGTGTGCAAGTTAAAGGTATAGATGTGTGTGTGTGCAAGTTAAAGGTATAGATGTGTGTGTGCAAGTTAAAGGTATAGATGTGTGCGTGCAAGTTAAAGGTATAGATGTGTGTGTGTGCAAGTTAAAGGTATAGATGTGTGTGTGCAAGTTAAAGGTATAGATGTGTGTGTGTGCAAGTTGAAGGTATAGATGTGTGTGTGCAAGTTAAAGGTATAGATGTGTGCGTGCAAGTTAAAGGTATAGATGTGTGTGTGTGCAAGTTAAAGGTATAGATGTCTGTGTGCAAGTTAAAGGTATAGATGTGTGTGTGCAAGTTAAAGGTATAGATGTGTGTGTGCAAGTTAAAGGTATAGATGTGTGTGTGCAAGTTAAAGGTATAGATGTGTGTGTGCAAGTTAAAGGTATAGATGTGTGTGTGCAAGTTAAAGGTATAGATGTGTGTGCAAGTTAAAGGTATAGATGTGTGTGTGCAAGTTAAAGGTATAGATGTGTGTGTGCAAGTTAAAGGTATAGATGTGTGTGTGCAAGTTAAAGGTATAGATGTGTGTGTGCAAGTTAAAGGTATAGATGTGTGTGTGCAAGTTAAAGGTATAGATGTGTGTGTGCAAGTTAAAGGTATAGATGTGTGTGTGCAAGTTAAAGGTATAGATGTGTGTGTGCAAGTTAAAGGTATAGATGTGTGTGTGCAAGTTAAAGGTATAGATGTGTGTGTGCAAGTTAAAGGTATAGATGTGTGTGTGCAAGTTAAAGGTATAGATGTGTGTGCAAGTTAAAGGTATAGATGTGTGTGTGCAAGTTAAAGGTATAGATGTGTGTGTGCAAGTTAAAGGTATAGATGTGTGTGTGTGTGCAAGTTAAAGGTATAGATGTGTGTGTGTGTGCAAGTTAAAGGTATAGATGTGTGTGTGCAAGTTAAAGGTATAGATGTGTGTGTGCAAGTTAAAGGTATAGATGTGTGTGTGCAAGTTAAAGGTATAGATGTGTGTGTGCAAGTTAAAGGTATAGATGTGTGTGTGCAAGTTAAAGGTATAGATGTGTGTGTGCAAGTTAAAGGTATAGATGTGTGTGTGCAAGTTAAAGGTATAGATGTGTGTGTGCAAGTTAAAGGTATAGATGTGTGTGTGCAAGTTAAAGGTATAGATGTGTGTGTGCAAGTTAAAGGTATAGATGTGTGTGTGCAAGTTAAAGGTAACGGCAGGCTGTCTTCTTCTAGTAGATTTATTACAATCTTTGCAAGCTGGGTAACGTTTGCTGTGGTCTGGAACAACATGGCACACAAACAACTATGAGAAATACAGCTAATATTACATACAGATAATGTGTCATGCAAATATAAATGAAATACACAGAGGACATAAGTCAAGGAAATGAAATGAGTGGCGAAGTTGATAGAGTGGCTGTGCCAGCAATCGGAGGGTTGCTGGTTACTGGGGTTCAATTCCCACCTTCTACCTTCCTAGTTACGTCTGTTGTGTCCTTGGGCAAGACACTTCACCCTTTGCCTCTGATGGCTGCTGGTTAGCGCCTTGCATGGCAGCTCCCGCCATCAGTGTGTGAATGTGTGTGTGAATGTGTGTGTGAATGTGTGTGTGAATGTGTGTGTGAATGGGTAAATGTGGAAATACTGTCAAAGGGCTTTGAGTACCTTGAAGGTAGAAAAGCGCTATACAAGTATAAGCCATTTATCATTTATTTATAAGTATAGCTACAAACGAGGCATAATGATGCAATATGTACATACAGCTAGCCTAAATAGCATTTTAGCATCGATTAGCTTGCAGTCATGCAGTGACCAAATATGCCTGATCAGCACTCCAGCAAATCAATAACATCAACAAAGCTCACCTTTGTGCATTCACACACAGCATAAAACATTTGGTGGACAAAATGAGACAAAGAAGGAGTGTCATAAAACACGTCTTTCTGTGGCAGCATCGGAGAAAGTTGTACATGTAAACAAACTACGGTGAGTTCAAGGATGGCTGAAATGAGTAGGACAAAACAATGCTTGCCAAATGGTCTCCTCAGTGAAGCATGTTGAATATAAAGAGTGTCATTTATAACAATTAGCATGTTGAATATAAAGAGTGGCATTTATAACAATTAGCATGTTGAATATAAAGAGTGGCATTTATAACAATTAGCATGTTGAATATAAAGAGTGTCATTTATAACAATTAGCATGTTGAATATAAAGAGTGGCATTTATAACAATTATCATGTTGAATATAAAGAGTGGCATTTATAACAATTAGCATGTTGAATATAAAGTGTGGCATTTATAACAATTAGCATGTTGAATATAAAGAGTGTCATTTATAACAATTAGCATGTTGAATATAAAGAGTGGCATTTATAACAATTAGCATGTTGAATATAAAGAGTGGCATTTATAACAATTAGCATGTTGAATATAAAGAGTGGCATTTATAACAATTAGCATGTTGAATATAAAGAGTGGCATTTATAACAATTAGCATGTTGAATATAAAGTGGCATTTATAACAATTAGCATGTTGAATATAAAGAGTGGCATTTATAACAATTAGCATGTTGAATATAAAGAGTGGCATTTATAACAATTAGCATGTTGAATATAAAGAGTGGCATTTATAACAATTAGCATGTTGAATATAAAGTGGCATTTATAACAATTAGCATGTTGAATATAAAGAGTGGCATTTATAACAATTAGCATGTTGAATATAAAGAGTGGCATTTATAACAATTAGCATGTTGAATATAAAGAGTGGCATTTATAACAATTAGCATGTTGAATATAAAGAGTGGCATTTAAAACAATTAGGAAGCTTTGTGTCATGTTTGTTCTCCTGCAGAAAATATATTAAAACACTTTTTTTTCTTCTTCATCTTGTTCCATTTCCCACATCTCTGAAAGCGGTCCAGGGAGCCACTAGGGCGGTGCTAAAGAGCCGCATGAGCCACGGGTTGCTGACCCCATCTACAGTATCGGATCAGAACTCAAAATCAAATCTGAGGCCAAAAAAATGTGATTGAGATCAGAAGGACAAAATGTTAATCAGGACAATATTTTGTTCACATTTGACATTGTATTGTTTTGCTGTTTTTTATTGGACAATGGTAATGGTAGTAGTCAATGTTAGTGGTAAACGGTAGTGGTTAGTGTTTAAAGATGTTGGACTTAGATACAGAACATGTTTGATTGTCAGGTGAGTGTAACTTTAAGAAAGCTGTCATCGTGTTAAACAAACTAACTGGTTTTTCCGGAATGAACTTCTTGGTTTGGAACGGTTGTGTGTGTGTTTCTTCACAACTCAACACACTGACAGGATATTCTTCAACTCTCCTTACAAGGGACTATTGTGCAAATGCAAAATAGAGATTTGTCTTTGACTTACAAGAGAGTTGGGCTCCATCTCGTAAAAGGTATGACACACTTTCAATGAAAAGGAATGGTATTATTTTCATTTCAGATGTTGAAGTCGAAAGCAGGTCTGCAGAGACAAAATGCTGCTGTCATTCAAGGAAAGACTTAATGAGGACAATCTGGAAGAAAATGTACATTATTTGGTGGAATCACTAATAATAATGTATAACCAGTGATGGGCAAGCTACTTGAAAAATGTAGTAAGCTAAGCTACTAGCTAGCCGTGATTAAACGTAGCTAAGACAGGAAAAACTATCCCCAAAGAGAATTAGCTTTCAAACATTAGAAGTAGTTTGCTAAATCAACACTACATATATTTCAATATATATCTCAACTTCATGTACAACTTTCCTCCAAACAAATAGGCAAAGAAAAAATGCAAAGTTTGATTGTTTATTATAATCAACACAGACGAAAGATGCACTTTGTCTGGCTTTTTAACATTTTAACATTTCTTTTAACTTCCAAACTTGCAGTACCAAAATGAGTGAAAAAACACTGTAAACAAAACACTGTACATAAAAGACAAAGAAACAATACAAATACTATGAAGTAAACACCAAAATATATACTTTCTATTAGAATGGAGACTTTTGAGCACAGGATATATTCAACACAAAGCACATGACAATAACATGGCCAAAGAAAAAGTGCAAAGAACATATTTGTCCCACAAAGCAAACATCAACACATTCCATCTTTAGAATGACATTTAACATATTTTGATGCTAGGACTGTTCTACTAGTGTTTACTAAGCAGCATATTTTGATGCTAGGACTGTTCTACTAGTGTTTACTAAGCAGCATATTTTGATGGCAGGACTGTTCTACTAGTGTTTACTAAGCAGCATATTTTGATGGCAGGACTGTTCTACTAGTGTTTACTAAGCAGCATATTTTGATGGCAGGACTGTTCTACTAGTGTTTACTAAGCAGCATATTTTGATGCTAGGACTGTTCTACTAGTGTTTACTAAGCAGCATATTTTGATGGCAGGACAGTTCTACTAGTGTTTACTAAGCAGCATATTTTGATGCCAGGACTGTTCTACTAGTGTTTACTAAGCAGCATATTTTGATGGCAGGACTGTTCTACTAGTGTTTACTAAGCAGCATATTTTGATGGCAGGACTGTTCTACTAGTGTTTACTAAGCAGCATATTTTGATGCCAGGACTGTTCTACTAGTGTTTACTAAGCAGCATATTTTGATGGCAGGACTGTTCTACTAGTGTTTACTAAGCAGCATATTTTGATGGCAGGACTGTTCTACTAGTGTTTACTAAGCAGCATATTTTGATGGCAGGACTGTTCTACTAGTGTTTACTAAGCAGCATATTTTGATGGCAGGACTGTTCTACTAGTGTTTACTAAGCAGCATATTTTGATGGCAGGACTGTTCTACTAGTGTTTACTAAGCAGCATATTTTGATGCTAGGACTGTTCTACTAGTGTTTACTAAGCAGCATATTTTGATGCCAGGACTGTTCTACTAGTGTTTACTAAGCAGCATATTGTGATGGCAGGACTGTTCTACTAGTGTTTACTAAGCAGCATATTTTGATGGCAGGACTGTTCTACTAGTGTTTACTAAGCAGCATATTTTGATGGCAGGACTGTTCTACTAGTGTTTACTAAGCAGCATATTTTGATGGCAGGACTGTTCTACTAGTGTTTACTAAGCAGCATATTTTGATGGCAGGACTGTTCTACTAGTGTTTACTAAGCAGCATATTTTGATGCTAGGACTGTTCTACTAGTGTTTACTAAGCAGCATATTTTGATGGCAGGACTGTTCTACTAGTGTTTACCAAGCAGCATATTTTGATGGCAGGACTGTTCTACTAGTGTTTACTAAGCAGCATATTTTGATGGCAGGACTGTTCTACTAGTGTTTACTAAGCAGCATATTTTGATGGCAGGACTGTTCTACTAGTGTTTACTAAGCAGCATATTTTGATGGCAGGACTGTTCTACTAGTGTTTACTAAGCAGCATATTTTGATGCTAGGACTGTTCTACTAGTGTTTACTAAGCAGCATATTTTGATGCCAGGACTGTTCTACTAGTGTTTACTAAGCAGCATATTTTGATGCCAGGACTGTTCTACTAGTGTTTACTAAGCAGCATATTTTGATGGCAGGACTGTTCTACTAGTGTTTACTAAGCAGCATATTTTGATGCTAGGACTGTTCTACTAGTGTTTACTGAGCAGCATATTTTGATGGCAGGACTGTTCTACTAGTGTTTACTAAGCAGCATATTTTGATGGCAGGACTGTTCTACTAGTGTTTACTAAGCAGCATATTTTGATGGCAGGACTGTTCTACTAGTGTTTACTAAGCAGCATATTTTGATGGCAGGACTGTTCTACTAGTGTTTACTAAGCAGCATATTTTGATGGCAGGACTGTTCTACTAGTGTTTACTAAGCAGCATATTTTGATGCTAGGACTGTTCTACTAGTGTTTACTAAGCAGCATATTTTGATGCCAGGACTGTTCTACTAGTGTTTACTAAGCAGCATATTTTGATGCCAGGACTGTTCTACTAGTGTTTACTAAGCAGCATATTTTGATGGCAGGACTGTTCTACTAGTGTTTACTAAGCAGCATATTTTGATGCTAGGACTGTTCTACTAGTGTTTACTGAGCAGCATATTTTGATGGCAGGACTGTTCTACTAGTGTTTACCAAGCAGCATATTTTGATGGCAGGACTGTTCTACTAGTGTTTACTAAGCAGCATATTTTGATGGCAGGACTGTTCTACTAGTGTTTACTAAGCAGCATATTTTGATGCTATGACTGTTCTAATAGTGTTTACTAAGCAGCATATTTTGATGCTAGGACTGTTCTACTAGTGTTTACGAAGCAGCATATTTTGATGGCAGGACTGTTCTACTAGTGTTTACTAAGCAGCATATTTTGATGCCAGGACTGTTCTACTAGTGTTTACTAAGCAGCATATTTTGATGGCAGGACTGTTCTACTAGTGTTTACTAAGCAGCATATTTTGATGGCAGGACTGTTCTACTAGTGTTTACTAAGCAGCATATTTTGATGGCAGGACTGTTCTACTAGTGTTTACTAAGCAGCATATTTTGATGCCAGGACTGTTCTACTAGTGTTTACTAAGCAGCATATTTTGATGGCAGGACTGTTCTACTAGTGTTTACTAAGCAGCATATTTTGATGGCAGGACTGTTCTACTAGTGTTTACTAAGCAGCATATTTTGATGCCAGGACTGTTCTACTAGTGTTTACTAAGCAGCATATTTTGATGCCAGGACTGTTCTACTAGTGTTTACTAAGCAGCATATTTTGATGGCAGGACTGTTCTACTAGTGTTTACTAAGCAGCATATTTTGATGCTAGGACTGTTCTACTAGTGTTTACTGAGCAGCATATTTTGATGGCAGGACTGTTCTACTAGTGTTTACTAAGCAGCATATTTTGATGGCAGGACTGTTCTACTAGTGTTTACTAAGCAGCATATTTTGATGGCAGGACTGTTCTACTAGTGTTTACTAAGCAGCGTATTTTGATGCTAGGACTGTTCTACTAGTGTTTACTAAGCAGCATATTTTGATGCTAGGACTGTTCTACTAGTGTTTACGAAGCAGCATATTTTGATGGCAGGACTGTTCTACTAGTGTTTACTAAGCAGCATATTTTGATGCCAGGACTGTTCTACTAGTGTTTACTAAGCAGCATATTTTGATGGCAGGACTGTTCTACTAGTGTTTACTAAGCAGCATATTTTGATGGCAGGACTGTTCTACTAGTGTTTACTAAGCAGCATATTTTGATGGCAGGACTGTTCTACTAGTGTTTACTAAGCAGCATATTTTGATGCCAGGACTGTTCTACTAGTGTTTACTAAGCAGCATATTTTGATGGCAGGACTGTTCTACTAGTGTTTACTAAGCAGCATATTTTGATGGCAGGACTGTTCTACTAGTGTTTACTAAGCAGCATATTTTGATGGCAGGACTGTTCTACTAGTGTTTACTAAGCAGCATATTTTGATGGCAGGACTGTTCTACTAGTGTTTACTAAGCAGAATATTTTGATGGCAGGACTGTTCTACTAGTGTTTACTAAGCAGCATATTTTGATGGCAGGACTGTTCTACTAGTGTTTACTAAGCAGCATATTTTGATGGCAGGACTGTTCTACTAGTGTTTACTAAGCAGCATATTTTGATGGCAGGACTGTTCTACTAGTGTTTACTAAGCAGCATATTTTGATGGCAGGACTGTTCTACTAGTGTTTACTAAGCAGCATATTTTGATGGCAGGACTGTTCTACTAGTGTTTACTAAGCAGCATATTTTGATGCTAGGACTGTTCTACTAGTGTTTACTAAGCAGCATATTTTGATGCCAGGACTGTTCTACTAGTGTTTACTAAGCAGTATATTTTGATGGCAGGACTGTTCTACTAGTGTTTACTAAGCAGCATATTTTGATGGCAGGACTGTTCTACTAGTGTTTACTAAGCAGAATATTTTGATGCTAGGACTGTTCTACTAGTGTTTACTAAGCAGCATATTTTGATGGCAGGACTGTTCTACTAGTGTTTACTAAGCAGCATATTTTGATGCTAGGACTGTTCTACTAGTGTTTACTAAGCAGCATATTTTGATGCTAGGACTGTTCTACTACTGTTTACTAAGCAGCATATTTTGATGGCAGGACTGTTCTACTAGTGTTTACTAAGCAGCATATTTTGATGGCAGGACTGTTCTACTAGTGTTTACTAAGCAGCATATTTTGATGCTAGGACTGTTCTACTAGTGTTTACTAAGCAGCATATTTTGATGCCAGGACTGTTCTACTAGTGTTTACTAAGCAGTATATTTTGATGCTAGGACTGTTCTACTAGTGTTTACTAAGCAGCATATTTTGATGGCAGGAATGTTCTACTAGTGTTTACTAAGCAGCATATTTTGATGCTAGGACTGTTCTACTAGTGTTTACTAAGCAGCATATTTTGATGCTAGGACTGTTCTACTAGTGTTTACTAAGCAGCATATTTTGATGCTAGGACTGTTCTACTAGTGTTTACTAAGCAGCATATTTTGATGGCAGGACTGTTCTACTAGTGTTTACTAAGCAGCATATTTTGATGGCAGGACTGTTCTACTAGTGTTTACTAAGCAGCATATTTTGATGGCAGGACTGTTCTACTAGTGTTTACTAAGCAGCATATTTTGATGGCAGGACTGTTCTACTAGTGTTTCGTAAGCAGCATATTTTGATGGCAGGACTGTTCTACTAGTGTTTACTAAGCAGCATATTTTGATGGCAGGACTGTTCTACTAGTGTTTACTAAGCAGCATATTTTGATGGCAGGACTGTTCTACTAGTGTTTCGTAAGCAGCATGGCTTGACAAATGAGCAGAAAAGAGGTCAAAATAGCATGTTTAAGGAACTTACACCACTCGTGTCTGCGACTGCTCGCCAACACGCTCTTCAGAGCTAACGTGCTAGCAAATGTTCCATCAAACTGCAAAAGGCCAGAAGGCTCGCCCTCTCATTTCTTAATCATCTCTGTCCAATCATCTCATTTCTTAATCATCTCTGTCCAATCATCTCATTTCTTAATCATCTCTGTCCAATCATCTCATTTCTTAATCATCTATGTCCAATCATCTCATTTCTTAATCATCTACGTCCAATCATCTCATTTCTTAATCATCTACGTCCAATCATCTCATTTCTTAATCATCTCTGTCCAATCATCTCATTTCTTAATCATCTCTGTCCAATCATCTCATTTCTTAATCATCTCTGTCCAATCATCTCATTTCTTAATCATCTATGTCCAATCATCTCATTTCTTAATCATCTCTGTCCAATCATCTCATTTCTTAATCATCTCTGTCCAATCATCTCATTTCTTAATCATCTACGTCCAATCATCTCATTTCTTAATCATCTCTGTCCAATCATCTCATTTCTTAATCATCTCTGTCCAATCATCTCATTTCTTAATCATCTACGTCCAATCATCTCATTTCTTAATCATCTACGTCCAATCATCTCATTTCTTAATCATCTACGTCCAATCATCTAATTTCTTAATCATCTACGTCCAATCATCTCATTTCTTAATCATCTACGTCCAATCATCTCATTTCTTAATCATCTCTGTCCAATCATCTCATTTCTTAATCATCTACGTCCAATCATCTCATTTCTTAATCATCTACGTCCAATCATCTCATTTCTTAATCATCTACGTCCAATCATCTCATTTCTTAATCATCTACGTCCAATCATCTCATTTCTTAATCATCTACGTCCAATCATCTCATTTCTTAATCATCTCTGTCCAATCATCTAATTTCTTAATCATCTCTGTCCAATCATCTCATTTCTTAATCATCTCTGTCCAATCATCTCATTTCTTAATCATCTCTGTCCAATCATCTCATTTCTTAATCATCTCTGTCCAATCATCTCATTTCTTAATCATCTCTGTCCAATCATTGTGTTGACAAAAGGTTGACATAGATTGCACAAAATAGCTGAAACTGTCAGAAATGCATGTAGAGTGGCAGCCATGTTTACTTCTGCATCACGTGTGACGTATGATGGCTAATGTTGTCCTCAGCCAATCGTGACTCATCATACGTAAACCAGCCAATCATCATGGGTGTCCTCATTGGAAACCAAACCAATCATCTTGGATTTTCTCCATATCCATGGATGCTCTCCTTCATCCAGGTCAGGGTGTCAAACATTCGGGTACAGAACAGCTTTAAGACCCAAGCTGTTTGTTTACATGCTTTTTTATTTCTCTTTGCTATTTGGGCTTATTGGACCCTAATTACAATAAAAACTAAAAGTCGTCTTTTGATACGATGTACTTATTAGTCCATAAGTACACAAACGTGTACTTCATGTGTAGTGACATGCAAATTTGTATTTTTACACTTTTTTTTCCAATTTCCATTGTATGTTATACTCTTCTGACACCACCAGATGGCAGTATACGTGTCCACATAAGCAGCCATAAGACCCCAAATAAGAGCTAAAAGGTGCTGTCCACACATGTGGCCACTAAGCCTTTATGAGCTGCAATTTTTGAATGAAAGAAAGCGCTGTTCTAAATGTGTCCACCAGATGTGGCAATAGCAATTCAAGTGTAACCCACGTCACACGTGATCATGTTGAAAGATGACTTGTCAGCTGATGTGAAGGTTGTCCACTCAGCACAGCTGCCATGTTGGGGCTGCCAGGCACGATTCCTTCTTTCATTGCAACTGGGCTGAAAAGAAGCATCCTACAACTGATGGAAACACCTTCAGCTATCTGATCATGTTTTACTACAACTGATGGAAACACCTTCAGCTATCTGATCATGTCTTCCTACAACTGATGGAAACACCTTCAGCTATCTGATCATGTTTTACTACAACTGATGGAAACACCTTCAGCTATCTGATCATGTTTTACTACAACTGATGGAAACACCTTCAGCTATCTGATCATGTTTTACTACAACTGATGGAAACACCTTCAGCTATCTGATCATGTTTTCCTACAACTGATGGAAACACCTTCAGCTATCTGATCATGTTTTACTACAACTGATGGAAACACCTTCAGCTATCTGATCATGTTTTCCTACAACTGATGGAAACACCTTCAGCTATCTGATCATGTCTTCCTACAACTGATGGAAACACCTTCAGCTATCTGATCATGTTTTAATACAACTGATGGAAACACCTTCAGCTATCTGATCATGTTTTCCTACAACTAATGGAAACACCTTCAGCTATCTGATCATGTTTTCCTACAACTGATGGAAACACCTTCAGCTATCTGATCATGTTTTCCTACAACTGATGGAAACACCTTCAGCTATCTGATCATGTTTTCCTACAACTGATGGAAACACCTTCAGCTATCTGATCATGTTTTAATACAACTGATGGAAACACCTTCAGCTATCTGATCATGTTTGGCTTTTGAAAAGTCAGACTAATTCTAACAAATTACAATGCTAAAATTAAAATGTTGTTCCTGGCCCTCATAAGGATTGTGAAGGATTGGCAACATAAGTGCAGCTCCCCTATAAGAGTGATGTGTTGTAGGCAAGGCAAGGCAAGGCAACTTTATTTGTATAGCGCTTTTCATACACAAGGCAGACTCAAAGTGCTTCACAGACAACAAAGTGAAATGAAAGAAAATAAAAGCAAAATTAAAATGCAGACAATAAAAATAAAAACAGTGCAGACGTTAAAAGTTAAAAGATTAAAAGATTTAGCTGAAAGCTAAGGTGAACATAAAAGTCTTCAGTCTAGTTTTAAAAGTAGTGAGAGTTGGGGAGAGTCTGACATCTTCAGGAAGTTTATTCCAGCTATGTGTTGCATAGTGACTGAATGATGATCTCCCTTGATTTGAGTTTACTCTTGGAACCGCTAACAGATTGCTCTCAGAAGATCTTAGTGATCTAGAGGGCGTATATAGTGGGAGCATATCAGTGATATACTTGGGCCCTAGACCATGTAGTCATTTATATGTGAGCAGGAGGATTTTGAAATCAATTCTCTGATGTACAGGGAGCCAATGTAAGGATTTAAGAATTGCTGTAATGTGCTCACATTTTTTGGTCTTTGTTAGAACTCTAGCAGCAGCGTTCTGAACAAGCTGTAGCTGCCTGACAGTTTTTTTGGGAAGACCTGCAAGGAGACCATTACAATAGTCTAGCCTACTGGTAATAAAGGCATGTACAAGTTTTTCTAAGTCTTGAGCTGACATGAGCCCTCTAAGTCTTTTTACATTTTTGAGGTGATAGTAGGCCGATTTTGTTACTGATTTGATGTGACTGTCGAAATGTAAATCAGAATCTAAAATAACCCCAAGATTTCTGGCTTTATTTGAGGTTTTCAGGGACAGTGATTGAAGGTGTTGGATGACTTTAAACCTTTCTTTTTTAGCACCAAAAACAATTATCTCAGTTTTATCTTCATTTAGTTGTAGGAAATTTTGGCACATCCAGTGTTTGACTTGCTCAATGCACTGGCACAGAAGATCTATGGGGCGATAGTCATTTGGTGATAGCGCTACATAGATTTGGGTGTCATCGGCATAGCAATGATGGTCAATGTTATTATTTTGCATGATTTGTCCTAGTGGGAGCATATAGATGTTAAATAAAGTCGGCCCCAAGATTGAACCTTGGGGGACTCCACACGTTACGTTGGTTGGTTCTGATACAAAGTCACCAATGGAAACAAAATAGTTCCTATCTTGTAGATATGACTTGAACCAGCTTAAAACTGTGCCTGAGATCCCCACCCAGTTTTCCAACCTGTCCAAAAGTATTGAGTGGTCGACAGTGTCAAATGCAGCACTGAGGTCCAAAAGCATTAATACTGAAGTTTTGCCAGAGTCTGTGTTTAGACGGATGTCATTTATAACTTTAAGAAGGGCCGTCTCTGTGCTATGAAGAGGTCGAAATCCTGACTGGAAGTTGTTGTGGCAGCCAGTAGAAGCCAAGAAGTGATTTAGTTGTTGGAGGACAACTTTCTCAATTATTTTACTTATGAATGGTAGATTTGAAATTGGTCTGTAGTTGTTGATAACAGAGGCATCTAGGCTCTGCTTTTTTAGAAGAGGTTTAATGACTGCAGTTTTGAAAGCCTTCGGGAAATTGCCCGATTTAATAGAATTATTAACTATTTGCAAGATGTCTGTTGATAGGCAGTCAAAAACATTCTTAAAGAAGTTGGTAGGTAAAACATCAAGGCAGCAGGTGGATGACTTTAGAGCTGTCACCGTTTCCACTAGAGTTTTAGAGTCTATGGCATTAAAGCTTGCCATCATTGCTGTGTTACTTTTGCCTAAATGGGGTGGTGATCCAACTTTTTTACTTGAGATATTGATGGTGCGTCTGATGCCTTCAATTTTATCAGTATAAAAGAATGCAAAGTCATTGCATTTCTGCGTGGAATGGAGTTCGGCTGGTATTTGTGTTGGGGGTTTAGTCAGTCTGTCAACGATTGTGAATAGGGTTTTGGCCTTATTTGTGTTGCTGTTTATGATATTGGAGAAGAATGTTTCTCTAGCACTTTTTAAGACTAAATTGTAGGCCTGGAGGCTCTCTTTATAGATGTCATGGTGAATATGAAGTTTTGTATTCCGCCAGATTCGTTCAGCCTTCCTGCACTCTCTTCTCTGGGCTGTTACAGCAGCAGATTTTCTCCAGGGTGCCTTTTGCTTGCCAGAAATCGTTTTAACTGTAACAGGTGCAATGATATCTATGATATTCACAATTTTGGAATTAAAGTTGCTTACAAGATCATCAGCATGACTTGGGTTTAGAGGTGGTAGTGAGGAGATGGCGTTTTTAAAGAGGA
This sequence comes from Entelurus aequoreus, assembly GCF_033978785.1. Lineage (NCBI taxonomy): Eukaryota > Metazoa > Chordata > Actinopteri > Syngnathiformes > Syngnathidae > Entelurus > Entelurus aequoreus. The sequence goes on from NC_084746.1 coordinate 211,994, forward strand.
CATTAGCATGTTCATTTATGTACCGCTTTTTGACATTCTTTGATTCTGTTTGTGTGTCCGGAATTACAGAAATATTAAAGAAAACACAGAAATGATCAGACAATGAAGGATCAATCACAAGAACATCAGAAACATTGAGACCTTTTGTGATAATCAGGTCCAGGGTGTGTCCCTTATAATGTGTAGCCTCTTTCACATGTTGAGACAGTTCAAATGTGTCTAAAATAGTAAAAAGTTCTTTTGCGCCCTTGTCATTTAAATCGTCAATATGAAAATTAAAATCACCAGTTATAACCAGGCAGTCAAAGTCAGTGGAGATGCTAGACAATAGTTCAGTAAAATCATCAAAAAAATTTGCAGAATATTTAGGTGGCCTGTAGATAATTAACAAGAGAATTTTGGGAGAGCATTTCAACACAGCACACAGGTATTCAAATGATGTAAACTCACCGAGTGACATCTGTTTCCCCTGAAACATGTTTTTAAATATAGCAGCAACCCCTCCACCTCTTTTCCCCGATCTACATATATCAATGAAGTTATAGTTGGGGGGTGCTGTCTCGATCAGAATGCTTGCACTGTTATTTTGTTCCAGCCATGTTTCAGTTAAAAACATAAAGTCAAGTTTAGAAGTGCTAATAAAATCATTGACTAAAAATGATTTGCTATTCAGAGACCTGACATTGAGCAGACCCAGTAGTTGTGTTGAAGGCGGTGTATCAGCAGAAGAGGATTGTAGTTGTGTTGAAGGCGGTGTATCAGCAGAAGAGGATTGTAGTTGTGTTGAAGGCGGTGTATCAGCAGAAGAGGATTGTAGTTGTGTTGAAGGCGGTGTATCAGCAGAAGAGGATTGCAGTTGTGTTGAAGGCGGTGTATCAGCAGAAGAGGATTGTAGTTGTGTTGAAGGCGGTGTATCAGCAGAAGAGGATTGCAGTTGTGTTGAAGGCGGTGTATCAGCAGAAGAGGATTGCAGTTGTGTTGAAGGCGGTGTATCAGCAGAAGAGGATTGTAGTTGTGTTGAAGGCGGTGTATCAGCAGAAGAGGATTGCAGTTGTGTTGAAGGCGGTGTATCAGCAGAAGAGGATTGTAGTTGTGTTGAAGGCGGTGTATCAGCAGAAGAGGACTGCAGTTGTGTTGAAGGCGGTGTATCAGCAGAAGAGGACTGCAGTTGTGTTGAAGGCGGTGTATCAGCAGAAGAGGATTGCAGTTGTGTTGAAGGCGGTGTATCAGCAGAAGAGGATTGTAGTTGTGTTGAAGGCGGTGTATCAGCAGAAGAGGACTGCAGTTGTGTTGAAGGCGGTGTATCAGCAGAAGAGGATTGTAGTTGTGTTGAAGGCGGTGTATCAGCAGAAGAGGATTGTAGTTGTGTTGAAGGCGGTGTATCAGCAGAAGAGGACTGCAGTTGTGTTGAAGGCGGTGTACCAGCAGAAGAGGATTGCAGTTGTGTTGAAGGCGGTGTATCAGCAGAAGAGGATTGTAGTTGTGTTGAAGGCGGTGTATCAGCAGAAGAGGACTGCAGTTGTGTTGAAGGCGGTGTATCAGCAGAAGAGGACTGCAGTTGTGTTGAAGGCGGTGTATCGGCAGAAGAGGATTGCAGTTGTGTTGAAGGCGGTGTATCAGCAGAAGAGGATTGTAGTTGTGTTGAAGGCGGTGTATCAGCAGAAGAGGATTGTAGTTGTGTTGAAGGCGGTGTATCAGCAGAAGAGGATTGCAGTTGTGTTGAAGGCGGTGTATCAGCAGAAGAGGATTGTAGTTGTGTTGAAGGCTGTGTATCAGCAGAAGAGGACTGCAGTTGTGTTGAAGGCGGTGTATCATCAGAAGAGGATTGTAGTTGTGTTGAAGGCGGTGTATCAGCAGAAGAGGACTGCAGTTGTGTTGAAGGCGGTGTATCAGCAGAAGAGGATTGCAGTTGTGTTGAAGGCGGTGTATCAGCAGAAGAGGACTGCAGTTGTGTTGAAGGCGGTGTATCAGCAGAAGAGGATTGTAGTTGTGTTGAAGGCGGTGTATCAGCAGAAGAGGATTGTAGTTGTGTTGAAGGCTGTGTATCAGCAGAAGAGGACTGCAGTTGTGTTGAAGGCGGTGTATCATCAGAAGAGGATTGTAGTTGTGTTGAAGGCGGTGTATCAGCAGAAGAGGACTGCAGTTGTGTTGAAGGCGGTGTATCAGCAGAAGAGGATTGTAGTTGTGTTGAAGGCGGTGTATCAGCAGAAGAGGATTGTAGTTGTGTTGAAGGCGGTGTATCAGCAGAAGAGGATTGTAGTTGTGTTGAAGGCGGTGTATCAGCAGAAGAGGACTGCAGTTGTGTTGAAGGCGGTGTATCAGCAGAAGAGGATTGCAGTTGTGTTGAAGGCGGTGTATCAGCAGAAGAGGATTGTAGTTGTGTTGAAGGCTGTGTATCAGCAGAAGAGGACTGCAGTTGTGTTGAAGGCGGTGTATCATCAGAAGAGGATTGTAGTTGTGTTGAAGGCGGTGTATCAGCAGAAGAGGACTGCAGTTGTGTTGAAGGCGGTGTATCAGCAGAAGAGGATTGTAGTTGTGTTGAAGGCGGTGTATCAGCAGAAGAGGATTGTAGTTGTGTTGAAGGCTGTGTATCAGCAGAAGAGGACTGCAGTTGTGTTGAAGGCGGTGTATCATCAGAAGAGGATTGTAGTTGTGTTGAAGGGGGTGTATCAGCAGAAGAGGACTGCAGTTGTGTTGAAGGCGGTGTATCAGCAGAAGAGGATTGCAGTTGTGTTGAAGGCGGTGTATCAGCAGAAGAGGACTGCAGTTGTGTTGAAGGCGGTGTATCAGCAGAAGAGGATTGTAGTTGTGTTGAAGGCGGTGTATCAGCAGAAGAGGATTGTAGTTGTGTTGAAGGCGGTGTATCAGCAGAAGAGGACTGCAGTTGTGTTGAAGGCGGTGTATCAGCAGAAGAGGACTGCAGTTGTGTTGAAGGCGGTGTATCAGCAGAAGAGGATTGTAGTTGTGTTGAAGGCGGTGTATCAGCAGAAGAGGATTGCAGTTGTGTTGAAGGCGGTGTATCAGCAGAAGAGGACTGCAGTTGTGTTGAAGGCGGTGTATCAGCAGAAGAGGATTGCAGTTGTGTTGAAGGCGGTGTATCAGCAGAAGAGGATTGCAGTTGTGTTGAAGGCGGTGTATCAGCAGAAAAAGCACACACAAGCAGCATTGTTGATTGTCATGACACAAGCGCCCACGTGTGTACGCACGCACACACACACACACACACAGACACACACACACACACACACACACACACACACACACACACACACACACACACACACACACACACACACACATCATTGTTCTTGTCTTCAAGTCTTCTTTGGTCACAATGCTGTTCATCAAGTCTTTAGAAAAGTGTCCTATAGATTATTATTATTATTATTATTATTATTATTATAGATCATTATTATTATTATTATAGATCATTATTATTATTATTATTATTATTATAGATCATTACTCCTACACACAAAACTGCAGTATTACACGCACTGTCTCTTTATTTCACTCATTTCACTCTTTTGTCCTAACTTTACAGCAACCATCATGTGTTAGTGTGTCTGCAACCTTCATGTGTTAGTGACTAACACATGATGGTTGCAGACACACTAACACATGAAGGTTGCAGACACACTAACACATGATGGTTGCAGACACACTAACACATGAAGGTTGCAGACACACTAACACATGATGGTTGCAGACACACTAACACATGATGGTTGCAGACACACTAACACATGATGGTTGCAGACACACTAACACATGATGGTTGCAGACACACTAACACATGATGGTTGCAGACACACTAACACATGATGGTTGCAGACACACTAACACATGAAGGTTGCAGACACACTAACACATGATGGTTGCAGACACACTAACACATGATGGTTGCAGACACACTAACACATGATGGTTGCAGACACACTAACACATGATGGTTGCAGACACACTAACACATGATGGTTGCAGACACACTAACACATGAAGGTTGCAGACACACTAACACATGATGGTTGCAGACACTAACACATGATGGTTGCAGACACACTAACACATGATGGTTGCAGACACACTAACACATGATGGTTGCAGACACACTAACACATGATGGTTGCAGACACACTAACACATGATGGTTGCAGACACACTAACACATGATGGTTGCAGACACACTAACACATGATGGTTGCAGACACACTAACACATGATGGTTGCAGACACACTAACACATGATGGTTGCAGACACACTAACACATGATGGTTGCAGACACACTAACACATGATGGTTGCAGACACACTAACACATGATGGTTGCAGACACACTAACACATGATGGTTGCAGACACACTAACACATGATGGTTGCAGACACACTAACACATGAAGATTGCAGACACACTAACACATGATGGTTGCAGACACACTAACACATGATGGTTGCAGACACACTAACACATGATGGTTGCAGACACACTAACACATGAAGGTTGCAGACACACTAACACATGATGGTTGCAGACACACTAACACATGATGGTTGCAGACACACTAACACATGATGGTTGCAGACACACTAACACATGATGGTTGCAGACACACTAACACATGAAGGTTGCAGACACACTAACACATGATGGTTGCAGACACACTAACACATGATGGTTGTAGACACACTAACACATGATGGTTGCAGACACACTAACACATGAAGGTTGCAGACAAAGTGCAACCGGAAAAGGCTGGGCTAAATAGTAGTGTGATTAGTGGTGGGGAAACAGGTGCGCACCAATCAGAGACAGGTGTAAACAATAAGCACCAATCAGAGACAGGTGTAAACAACAAGCACCAAACAGAGACAGGTGTAAACAACAAGCACCAATCAGAGACAGGTGTAAACAACAAGCACCAAACAGAGACAGGTGTAAACAACAAGCACCAATCAGAGACAGGTGTAAACAACAAGCACCAATCAGAGACAGGTGTAAACAACAAGCACCAATCAGAGACAGGTGTAAACAATAAGCACCAATCAGAGACAGGTGTAAACAACAAGCACCAATCAGAGACAGGTGTAAACAACAAGCACCAATCAGAGACAGGTGTAAACAACAAGCACCAATCAGAGACAGGTGTAAACAATAAGCACCAATCAGAGACAGGTGTAAACAACAAGCACCCATGGAAACAGAAAACAAAGAAAACAGGAACTTAGGGAGTCCAAAACCAAACAGAACATGATCAGTTATGTGGTTGCAGTGCAGCTTTTTATAAACACTAACAGGAGTACAACGTAATGGAAAAACAAAAACATTGTTATAAATAATAAACTGTATATTAATGATTGCACTATGTATAGATACAAATAAAAGAGAAAACACCACTTTAACATGTGTATTGCACAAATAAAAAATGACAGTAATCACATGAGTGTGTTGGAAATGTAGAGTCTTATGGCTGTGGGTAGAAAAGACCGTTCCTTCTTGCACTGTGGATGTAACAGTCTCATGCTGGTAGCATTCCTTCTTGCACTGTAGATGTAACAGTCTCATGCTGGTAGCATTAGTTCTTACACTGTGGATGTAACAGTCTCATGCTGGTAGCATTCCTTCTTGCACTGTGGATGTAACAGTCTCATGCTGGTAGCATTAGTTCTTGCACTGTGGATGTAACAGTCTCATGCTGGTAGCATTCCTTCTTGCACTGTGGATGTAACAGTCTCATGCTGGTAGCGTCAGTTCTTGCACTGTGTATGTAACAGTCTCATGCTGGTAGCGTTAGTTCTTGCACTGTGGATGTAACAGTCTCATGCTGGTAGCGTTAGTTCTTGCACTGTGGATGTAACAGTCTCATGCTGGTAGCGTTAGTTCTTGCACTGTGGATGTAACAGTCTCATGCTGGTAGCGTCAGTTCTTGCACTGTAGATGTAACAGTCTCATGCTGGTAGCGTTAGTTCTTGCACTGTGGATGTAACAGTCTCATGCTGGTAGCGTTAGTTCTTGCACTGTGGATGTAACAGTCTCATGCTGGTAGCGTCAGTTCTTGCACTGTGGATGTAACAGTCTCATGCTGGTAGCGTTAGTTCTTGCACTGTGTATGTAACAGTCTCATGCTGGTAGCGTCAGTTCTTGCACTGTGGATGTAACAGTCTCATGCTGGTAGCGTTAGTTCTTGCACTGTGGATGTAACAGTCTCATGCTGGTAGCGTTAGTTCTTGCACTGTGGATGTAACAGTCTCATGCTGGTAGCGTTAGTTCTTGCACTGTGGATGTAACAGTCTCATGCTGGTAGCGTCAGTTCTTGCACTGTGGATGTAACAGTCTCATGCTGGTAGCGTTAGTTCTTGCACTGTGGATGTAACAGTCTCATGCTGGTAGCGTTAGTTCTTGCACTGTGGATGTAACAGTCTCATGCTGGTGGCGTTAGTTCTTGCACTGTGGATGTAACAGTCTCATGCTGGTAGCGTTAGTTCTTGCACTGTGGATGTAACAGTCTCATGCTGGTAGCGTCAGTTCTTGCACTGTGGATGTAACAGTCTCATGCTGGTAGCGTTAGTTCTTGCACTGTGGATGTAACAGTCTCATGCTGGTGGCGTTAGTTCTTGCACTGTGGATGTAACAGTCTCATGCTGGTAGCGTTAGTTCTTGCACTGTGGATGTAACAGTCTCATGCTGGTAGCGTCAGTTCTTGCACTGTGGATGTAACAGTCTCATGCTGGTAGCGTTAGTTCTTGCACTGTGGATGTAACAGTCTCATGCTGGTAGCGTCAGTTCTTGCACTGTGGATGTAACAGTCTCATGCTGGTAGCGTTAGTTCTTGCACTGTGGATGTAACAGTCTCATGCTGATAGCGTTAGTTCTTGCACTGTGGATGTAACAGTCTCATGCTGGTAGCGTTAGTTCTTGCACTGTGGATGTAACAGTCTCATGCTGGTAGCGTTAGTTCTTGCACTGTGGATGTAACAGTCTCATGCTGAAGGAACTACTCAGTGTTGTGCATGGCGTGAGCGGGTTTGGACTTTGTCAACATCGGCCACCACCTCAAAGCTGTCTAGTGGGCATTCTAGGATGGAGTCAGCTCTATTAATCAGTTGATGAAGTGTGTTCCTGTCTCTGACCATGCTGTCTCTGACCATGTTGTCTCTGACCATGTTGTCTCTGACCATGCTGTATCTGACCATGTTGTCTCTGACCATGCTGTATCTGACCATGTTGTCTCTGACCATGCTGTATCTGACCATGCTGTCTCTGACCATGCTGTCTCTGACCATGTTGTCTCTGACCATGCTGTCTCTGACCATGTTGTCTCTGACCATGCTGTCTCTGACCATGTTGTCTCTGACCATGCTGTCTCTGACCATGCTGTCTCTGACCATGTTGTCTCTGACCATCAATCAATCAGAGCTTTATTTGTCCATTCTTAACATGTACAAGACACATAAGAACTGAAATTACATTTTCGGCACAATCCCGCTAAGAGCAGACATACGTTACAGGGAGACAAGACGGGACCGCCAACGGATCAGCCACTTAGGGCGCTCCTTAAAAAGGTGGGAAAAAGGTGACATTGGGGAAGGGGGGAAGAGTAAAAAAAATATCAGTCTGAGGCTGGACCCTCAGGAATGGTCCAGACTGAGTCCGAGGAAAAAAACCTCACATAGCATGGCACACATAAACATGGTACATGTAATCACAACAACTCGCAACAGAGTCATCCAACAGGACTTTGGAGGCCGGCAGCTGCTGTTGAGCGCTACTCAGCCCCCACAACCCCGGAGGAATTAAGCAGTGGTGAAGGCGTTGATTTGGGGAGGGGTGTGTGCGTGCATGTATGCCCAATTAACTTGGGTGAGATGTTGGAATTGTCTTTATGGGCCGAGGCCGGCCCCAAGAGTTCAAGAGTTCAAGAGTCCGACCCAGGTGCTTTTGAAAAAAAAGGGAAAGGTCAAAAGCGTCCATCTTTGAGGAGTCCTCAGGGGAGTGTTTTCAAACAGCCTGTTCCTCAAGGCCATTCGAGGGAGTCAAATCGTAGATTAAGATGTTGTTTTTTCTTCGAGCAGTCAAAACAATGACATTCCTGCTCTGTATGCTGGCTCTGACAATTCCAATTTATTCTTTCTCTAACTTCATCAAGATGGAATCTACCTTGCGATTCAAATCAGCAATCGCTCCAGTCTGTGATCCCACAGCACGACCCAATCCTTCCATTGCGTTGAACAGCCTGTTGGCCCCTTGAGTGGCTGCCATCGTCTTCCGAATTTGACGATACACCAGAGCAATGCCCAGCCCAATCAGCAAATGCCCTGCGATCACAGCTCCAAATAGGTAGATGTCTTCCACGTCCTCGATGGAAAGGACTGAGAGGCACATGATTCTCCAAGTATTCCAGGAATCTCTCACGTACCCCGCAGCAATGGTTCCATCAGGGCAGCCAGGCTCCCCCGAACCTCTTTTCCTTGTCGAAAAGACTGTGTCAATTGCGTCGAGAGTCCAGTTGATCAAATTCATTTTGATGTTTAGATTTGAGGACAGCTCAAGAAAAGAGGCTTCCAAAAGTTCGGACAAAGACAAGGACACAAGAAAGCAAGCGGGAAGGAGGAGGAGCAGGGAAAAATGCGACCACCCTCACCAAGAGGCAAGACAGAAAGAAAGACCATGCTGTCTCTGACCATGTTGTCTCTGACCATGCTGTCTCTGACCATGCTGTCTCTGACCATGTTGTCTCTGACCATGTTGTCTCTGACCATGCTGTCTCTGACCATGTTGTCTCTGACCATGCTGTCTCTGACCATGCTGTCTCTGACCATGTTGTCTCTGACCATGCTGTCTCTGACCATGTTGTCTCTGACCATGTTGTCTCTGACCATGCTGTCTCTGACCATGTTGTCTCTGACCATGCTGTCTCTGACCATGTTGTCTCTGACCATGCTGTCTCTGACCATGCTGTCTCTGACCATGTTGCAGCAAACAATGGCACAGAACACAGCAGAAGGTGCGCAGGAGTGACCCGCACACCCCGAAAGACCTGTCGCCTCAAGAGGTGTCAGCGACATTCACCCTTCATGCACAGAGCCTTTGAATTGTGAAAGTACTTTTGACTACATAGAGTTGAAGTACCATTGACTACATAGAGTTGAAGTACCATTGACTATATAGATTTAAAGTACAATTGAGGACATTGATTTTTGAGTACCATTGGGTACATTGAGATTGAAAAGTGTATGTCCATCCTAGGGGGTTAGTGCATGTGCCTCACAACACGAAGGTCCTGGGTTTGATCCCGGGCTCGGGGCCTTTCTGTGTGGACTTTGCATGTTCTCCCCGTGACTGCATGGGTTCTACTCCGGCTTCCTCCCACCTCCAAAGACATGCACCTGGGGATAGGCCCCTCCCACCTCCAAAGACATGCACCTGGGGATAGGCCCCTCCCACCTCCGAAGTCATGCACCTGGGGATAGGCCCCTCCCACCTCCAAAGACATGCACCTGGGGATAGGCCCCTCCCACCTCCAAAGTCATGCACCTGGGGATAGGCCCCTCCCACCTCCAAAGACATGCACCTGGGGATAGGCCCCTCCCACCTCCAAAGACATGCACCTGGGGATAGGCCCCTCCCACCTCCAAAGTCATGCACCTGGGGATAGGCCCCTCCCACCTCCAAAGACATGCACCTGGGGATAGGCCCCTCCCACCTCCAAAGTCATGCACCTGGGGATAGGCCCCTCCCACCTCCAAAGTCATGCACCTGGGGATAGGCCCCTCCCACCTCCAAAGTCATGCACCTGGGGATAGGCCCCTCCCACCTCCAAAGTCATGCACCTGGGGATAGGTTGATTGGCAACACAGCTAGGATAGGCTCCAGCACCCCCCGCTCCCCCCAGAGGGACAAGCAGTAGAATATGGATCTTATTACATTTAAAATGTAATAATGTTGTTGTAAATCTGATGATCCAGCACATAAATATCGTCCCAGAGAACAGAATTTGTTTGCACTATTAAATTATTTCCATATTCTTTCTGTTCTTCTTTCAGTCTGAGGAGTAATGTTAGCCACCGTTACCATGGAAACAGAGGCCAGTCACATGCTAGAGGCAGCCCTGGAGCAGATGGATGACATCATTGCAGGTATGGACCACCAACACCAACCATCTACACTTCTGAGCATTAACAATCTGACAACTCACAATTCCATTTCATTCAGATTCTTGCTTGACGATCTGATTCAGAGTCAATTCTTGATTCAAAATCATTCATGCACTATATTATTTGCTATATAAATGATTTTTTAAAAATGGAAAGAGGTTACAGTTTAGGAAAGCTCTTCTGGGCTTGTATGAAACATACATGCAGCATTTCATTTCTTGTGCGGCCCGGTACCAATCGGTCCACGGACGGGTACTGGGCCGCGGCCCGGTGGTTGGGGACCACTGCATTACAGTATTTTGTATAGTATCTCCATGTGGTGACATCCATTACAGTATTTTGTATAGTATCTCCATGTGGTGACATCCATTACAGTATTTTGTATAGTATCTCCATGTGGTGATATCCATTACAGTATTTTGTATAGTATCTCCATGTGGTGACATCCATTACAGTATTTTGTATAGTATCTCCATGTGGTGACATCCATTACAGTATTTTGTATAGTATCTCCATGTGGTGATATCCATTACAGTATTTTGTATAGTATCTCCATGTGGTGACATCCATTACAGTATTTTGTATAGTATCTCCATGTGGTGATATCCATTACAGTATTATGTATAGTATCTCCATGTGGTGACATCCATTACAGTATTTTGTATAGTATCTCCATGTGGTGACATCCATTACAGTATTTTGTATAGTATCTCCATGTGGTGATATCCATTACAGTATTTGGAGAGGTGAAGTGGGACTAAGTAGGACATCACTGAAGCCTAGGTGAGACTTGTACATAACAACCACTTCTCTCATCACACATAGACAATTCATCCTCTCATTCACATCTGTCATCATTTGTAAGAAGTAACCACAGATACATTCCACAGCTCACATGTCATACTGTACATGAATATAAGACACATCAAGTTGTCATGTGTGCAGCTTTGATTCACTTTTCAACTTCTACTGTGTATGGACAATAGTCCCTTTGACTTCTCATTCCTTTATAGCTTTTTATCAAAAGGCTAATTGTGCAAAAAAGGTTTGACATGCTACACTGCCCCCTGGTGGGTATGCTACACTGCCCCCTGGTGGGTATGCTACACTGCCCCCTAGTGGGTATGCTACACCGCCCCCTGGTGGGTATGCTACACTGCCCCCTGGTGGGTATGCTACACTGCCCCCTAGTGGGTATGCTACACCGCCCCCTGGTGGGTATGCTACACTGCCCCCTGGTGGGTATGCTACACCGCCCCCTGGTGGGTATGCTACACTGCCCCCTGGTGGGTATGCTACACCGCCCCCTGGTGGGTATGCTACACCGCTCCCTGGTGGGTATGCTACACCGCCCCCTGGTGGAAGCCTGTGTGTTTCAAGTGAACTAGACATAGTGCTTCAAAGTTGAAGTTCAAGTACCACTAATAGTCACACGCACACTAGGTGTGGTGAAATTACCCTCTGCATCTGACCCATCCCCTTGTTCCACCCCCTGGGAGGTGAGGGGAGCAGTGAGCAGCAGCGGTGGTCGCACTCGGGAATCATTTTTGGTGATTTAACCCCCAATTCCAAAATGTTTAAATGATGTCAAAATGGAACAGTCTTTATTTTTGCAGGACTAATCAGTGATGATGTCATGCTTTTCAGTTGAGGATTTTGAGTGGTTGTTTGTGCAAGGTGTCCAATGGTCTCTGGGTGGCTTTGCTATACAATATTTCAAAAAGCATCAAAATACATTTGAGCTGCCTCTACTGTCAACACATTTGATGTTGTACTTGAGACTACGCCACATGTCTTTTTAAGGCTCTAAAATGACACCCACATAGCCATATTCAATAACAGTTTGCATTATTTTCCCTTTTACTGTTATGTTTGGAAAAGATGACGTTTTATATTTGTTAACATAGCTCATTGTTGTTGTTTTATTAATGTTTAATGTGAGACATGTGGCCATCTTTTCCAGGGCTGCTGGAAGTTTATTGGCAGGCGTTTCAGCGTCTTTTCCCCAAGTAGAAAGAAGCGTGTCATCTGCAATCATCTGGATATTAACATCTGGATGTTAACATCTGGATATCAACATCTGGATATTACCATCTGGATGTTAACATCTGGATATCAACATCTGGATATTAACATCTGGATATTAACATCTGGATATTAACATCTGGATATCAACATCTGGATGTTAACATCTGGATATTAACATCTGGATATCAACATCCTCACATGCAGATGGCAGGTGCTTTACATACGGGGAAAACAGAAGCAGCCGATATTAGAGCCTTGTGGCAGCCCAATATCAGTAGCAGTGATACTGGATGTAGTGTTATCCATACAGACCCGATACTTATGACATGGATAAATGATGAGTTCACGTAAACTAACACCCTCCCCGGATTGCTAATAATCAAATGTAAACAATCAAATGCAGATACTTTTTCTTATGCCTTCTGATCTCTCTCTCTCTCTCTCTCTCTCTCTCTCTCTCTCTCTCTCTCTCTCTCTCTCTCTCTCTCTCTCTCTCTCTCTCTCTCTCTCTCTATGTCCACTACTTGCTGTCCATATCCTACCCCCCCCCCTCCACACCCCTGATTGTAAATAATGTAAATAATTCAATGTGATTCACTTGTGTGATGACTGTATAATGATGATAGTATATATGATAGTATATATCTGTATCATGAATCCATTTAAGTGGACCCCGACTTAAACAAGTGTAAAAACTTATTCGGGTGTTACCATTTAGTGGTCAATTGTACGGAATATGTACTTCACTGTGCAACCTACTAATAAAAGTCTCAATCAATCAATCAATCAATCAATCAATGAGCATGTACAGCATCCAAAGCAGCACAAGTGGAACTCTCCAATGGCGTCTACGAGCTGACTCCTGTGGTCCAGTTAGCCGAGGACCTGAAACGGGCTTTGGATCTTCATCCTCAGCAAGAAGCCAGAGAGCAGCTGAGAGAGAAGTTACCTGCAGGAACAGCTCAGACTCTCCAAGCCTGGCTTCATGGCCTTCCAGTGAGTACTGCGCTACTGTTTGTCCTCTCCTTCTCTGCTCTTCTTTTATTATCTACAATGGCCTCTTCAGTTAACACACAAGTGTCAAACTTAAGGCCCGGGGGCCAAATCCGGCCCGCCACATTATTTGATGTGGCCTGCGAAAGCCTGTAAATAATATGTGTTAATAAAATGCCCTTGAAAATCCGGGGGAGAAGATGTAAATCTCACGCCAGGCCGTACCCATAAACACTGCAGGTCTCCAAGGTGAACAGCCTCTGGCATGTTAGGGATAGGCTCCAGTGTCCCCCTTGTGTGTGGGGAGTACACTCAACATCAGCTGGGATAGGCTCCAGTGTCCCCCTTGTGTGTCAGGAGTACACTCAACATCAGCTGGGATAGGCTCCAGTGTCCCCCTTGTGTGTGGGGAGTACACTCAACATCAGCTGGGATAGGCTCCAGTGTCCCCCTTGTGTGTCAGGAGTACACTCAACATCAGCTGGGATAGGCTCCAGTGTCCCCCTTGTGTGTGGGGAGTACACTCAACATCAGCTGGGATAGGCTCCAGTGTCCCCCTTGTGTGTGGGGAGTACACTCAACATCAGCTGGGATAGGCTCCAGTGTCCCCCTTGTGTGTCAGGAGTACACTCAACATCAGCTGGGATAGGCTCCAGTGTCCCCCTTGTGTGTGGGGAGTACACTCAACATCAGCTGGGATAGGCTCCAGTGTCCCCCTTGTGTGTGGGGAGTACACTCAACATCAGCTGGGATAGGCTCCAGTGTCCCCCTTGTGTGTCAGGAGTACACTCAACATCAGCTGGGATAGGCTCCAGTGTCCCCCTTGTGTGTCGGGAGTACACTCAACATCAGCTGGGATAGGCTCCAGTGTCCCCCTTGTGTGTCAGGAGTACACTCAACATCAGCTGGGATAGGCTCCAGTGTCCCCCTTGTGTGTCAGGAGTACACTCAACATCAGCTGGGATAGGCTCCAGTGTCCCCCTTGTGTGTGGGGAGTACACTCAACATCAGCTGGGATAGGCTCCAGTGTCCCCCTTGTGTGTGGGGAGTACACTCAACATCCACTGGGATAGGCTCCAGTGTCCCCCTTGTGTGTGGGGAGTACACTCAACATCAGCTGGGATAGGCTCCAGTGTCCCCCTTGTGTGTGGGGAGTACACTCAACATCAGCTGGGATAGGCTCCAGTGTCCCCCTTGTGTGTCGGGAGTACACTCAACATCAGCTGGGATAGGCTCCAGTGTCCCCCTTGCAACCCAATGAAGATAAGTGGGATATAAAATGGATGGATGGAGCGGACTTTGCGGGGATAAAGAAATGATTTTTAAGAGTAGTAGATAGTAGTTTTGTTTACTCAGGACTTTATTTTGAAGTACATTTGACATTGAATGTGTCATTGTGTAGTAGTAGATTGTGTAGTAGTCATTATGTAGTAGTTATTGTGTAGTAGTCATTGTGTAGTAGTAGATTGTGTAGTAGTCATTGTGTAGTAGTCATTGTGTAGTAGTAGATTGTGTAGTAGTCATTATGTAGTAGTTATTGTGTAGTAGTCATTGTGTAGTAGTAGATTGTGTAGTAGTCATTGTGTAGTAGTCATTGTGTAGTAGTAGATTGTGTAGTAGTCATTGTGTAGTAGTCATTGTGTAGTAGTCATTGTGTAGTAGTAGATTGTGCAGTAGTCATTGTGTAGTAGTCATTGTGTAGTAGTCATTGTGTAGTAGTTATGTTGCCAAAGGAAAGCCTTCATTTCAGTTTGAAGATAGTCAAGTAAGTCTTACAAGACGAAGGAAGGAAGGAAGGAAGGAAGGAAGGAAGGAAGGAAGGAAGGAAGGAAGGAAGGAAGGAAGGAAGGAAGGAAGGAAGGAAGGAATCAGGAATGTGTGCTTTCTTGACATGACAGCTTTTTGCTGCTGTTGCCTTTGTTGTCCTGCAGAGGCCGCTGTGGTTCTTTCTTATTACCCCTAAGCCTTCTTTACAGTATTAGTAACCTTCTTTACAGTATTAGTAACCTTTTTTTACAGTATTAGTAACCTTTTTTACAGTATTAGTAACCTTCTTTACAGTATTAGAGCACAAGTAACCTTCTTTACAGTATTAGTAACCTTCTTTACAGTATTAGTAACCTTCTTTACAGTATTAGTAACCTTTTTTTACAGTATTAGTAACCTTTTTTACAGTATTAGTAACCTTCTTTACAGTATTAGAGCACAAGTAACCTTCTTTACAGTATTAGTAACCTTCTTTACAGTATTAGTAACCTTCTTTACAGTATTAGAGCACAAGTAACCTTCTTTACAGTATTAGTAACCTTCTTTACAGTATTAGAGCACAAGTAACCTTCTTTACAATATTAGTAACCTTCTTTACAGTATTAGAGCACAAGTAACCGTCTTTACAGTATTAGTAACCTTCTTTACAGTATTAGAGCACAAGTAACTAACATGTCAACTGTGAAGAGTCTCCTGTCATCAACATTACATCCATACTAGGGTGCTACCATATATATATCATTACCACAAATATATATAATAATACTTACAGTATATATATATATATATATATATATATATATATATATATATATATATATATATATATATATATATATATATATATATATATATATATATATATATATATATATATATATATATATATATATATGTGTATGTATGTATATATGTACAAGGGTCTTTCTTTTTTAAGTGTAAGGGTTAAAGACGTGCTTTGTAGTGGGAATGCACCCTGGAGGTGTCTTCTACTTTCTACTGTAGTCAAACACAGGAAGTACACACTTACAGACAGGAAGTATACAACATGAAGAATTAGTGATGGTGATTGAGCTTCACAGAGTGTACAGTGGTAAAGTACAGTTGTCAAGTACAGTAGTAATGTACAGTAGTCATGTACAGTAGTCATGTACAGTAGTAATGTACAGTAGTCATGTACAGTAGTCATGTACAGTAGTAATGTACAGTAGTCATGTACAGTAGTAATGTACAGTAGTAATGTTTCAGCAATGGCGAGCACCACCAATAACAAAGGTCCACAGGGACAGAAATGAGCAGCATTGTTATTTTGTAGCTTGACTTTTGACTTAGGATCAGGAACACATTCACCGCTTTATTATTGATAGTAACACAAAACACTTTGTTATTGATAGTAACACAAAACACTTTATTATTGATAGTAACACAAAACACTTTATTATTGATAGTAACACAAAACACTTTGTTATTGATAGTAACACAAAACACTTTATTATTGATAGTAACACAAACCACTTTATTATTGATAGTAACACAAAACACTTTGTTATTGATAGTAACACAAAACACTTTATTATTGATAGTAACACAAAACACTTTATTATTGATAGTAACACAAAACACTTTGTTATTGATAGTAACACAAAACACTTTGTTATTGATAGTAACACAAAACACTTTATTATTGATAGTAACACAAAACACTTTGTTATTGATAGTAACACAAAACACTTTGTTATTGATAGTAACACAAAACACTTTATTATTGATAGTAACACAAAACACTTTATTATTGATAGTAACACAAAACACTTTGTTATTGATAGTAACACAAAACACTTTGTTATTGATAGTAACACAAAACACTTTATTATTGATAGTAACACAAAACACTTTGTTATTGATAGTAACACAAAACACTTTATTATTGATAGTAACACAAAACACTTTATTATTGATAGTAACACAAAACACTTTATTATTGATAGTAACACAAAACACTTTGTTATTGATTGTAACACAAAACACTTTATTATTGATAGTAACACAAAACACTTTGTTATTGATAGTAACACAAAACACTTTGTTATTGATAGTAACACAAAAACTTTGTTATTGATAGTAACACAAAACAAAGTATTTGTTCTATCAAATAGCATATTTTCCCCTATGAGATTGTATAAGAGTTGTGTTGTTGTGTTAGCTTGTATAAGAGTTGTGTTGTTGTGTTAGCTTGTATAAGAGTTGTGTTGTTGTGTTAGCTTGTATAAGAGTTGTGTTGTTGTGTTAGCTTGTATAAGAGTTGTGTTGTTGTGTTAGCTTGTATAAGAGTTGTGTTGTTGTGCTCCACCAAATCATGTCTTCAATTTATCAACATGCATTTTGTTACACAGTCATGACATTCCTGCAGATCTAAAACATGAAGTCGTCATGCACACACACACACACACACACACACACACACACACACACACACACACACACACACACACACACACACACACACACATGCTGTACTGTACACACACGGGTATCCAACACGTTTAGCAGATGTTTGAGTTTGCATGTGTGTGTGCGTGTGTCTGTGTGTGCGTGCATGCATGTGCTTGTGTGTGTAAGTGTGTGCGTGGGTGTGTCTCTGTGTGTGTGTGCGTGCTTGTGTGTGTGTGTGTGTGCATGCTTGTGTGTGTGTGTGTGTTTCTGTGTGTGTGTGTGTGTGTTTCTGTGTGTGTGCATGCTAGCATGTGCTTGTACGTGTATGTGTGTGCTTGGGTGTGTCTCTGTGTGTGCGTACGTGCTTGTGTGTGTGTGTGTGTGTGTGTGTGTGTGTGTGTGTGTGTGTGTGTGTGTGTGTGTGTGTGTGTGGTGTGTGTGTGTGTGTGTGTGTGTGTGTGTGTGTGTGTGTGTGTGTGTGTGTGTGTGTGTGTGTGTGTGTGTGTGTGGAAGTGAGATTGGGCCAAGATGGACAAAACAAGCAACTCCTTTGACCAACACCCTCTTTCTGGACTCCACCATTTGGTGATTACACAGACAAGATCAGCAAGGAAGTTGTATTTATTGTAATTAAATACTTAGCAAGGAAATAGTATATGTTGTAAATACTAACCCCGTTTCCATATGAGTTGGGAAATGGTGTTAGATGTAAATATAAACAGAATACAATGATTTGCAAATCCTTTTCAAGCCATATTCAGTTGAATATGCTACAAAGACAACATATTTCATGTTCAAACTCATAAACTTTTTTTTTGTTGCAAATAATCATTAACTTTATAATTTGATGGCAGCAACACGTGACAAAGAAGTTGGGAAAGGTGTCAATAAATACTGATAAAGTTGAGGAATGCTCATCAAAGACTTATTTGGAACATCCCACAGGTGAACAGGCTAATTGGGAACAGGTGGGTGCCATGATTGGGTATAAAAGTAGATTCCATGTCATGCTCAGTCATTCACAAACAAGGATGGGGCGAGGGTCACCACTTTGTCAACAAATGCCTGAGCAAATTGTTGAACAGTTTAAGAACAACCTTTCTCAAGCAGCTATTGCAAGGAATTGAGGGATTTCACCATCTACGCTCCGTAATATCATCAAAGGGTTCAGAGAATGTGGAGAAATCACTGCACGTAAGCAGCTAAGCCCGTGACCTTCCATCCCTCAGGCTGTACTGCATCAACAAGTGTGTGTAAAGGATATCACCACATGGACTCAGGAACACTTCAGAAAGCCACTGTCAGTAACTACAGTTGGTCGCTACATCTGTAAGTGCAAGTTAAAACTCTCCTATGCAAGGCGAAAAACGTTTATCAACAACACCCAGAAACGCCGTCGGCTTCTCTGGGCCTGAGCTCATCTAAGATGGACTGATACAAAGTGGAAAAGTGTTCTGTGGTCTGACGAGTCCACATTTCAAATTGTTTTTGGAAACTGTGGATGTCGTGTCCTCCGGACCAAAGAGGAAAAGAACCATCCGGATTGTTCTAGGGTGAAAGTGTAAAAGGCAGCATGTGTGATGGTATGGGGGTGTATTAGTGGTCAAGACATGGGTAACTTACACATCTGTGAAGGCACCATTAATGCTGAAAGGTACATACAGCTTTTGGAGCAACATATGTTGCCATCCAAGCAACATTACCATGGACGCCCCTGCTTATTTCAGCAAGACAATGCCAAGCCACGTGTTACATCAACGTGGCTTCATAGTAAAAGAGTGCGGGTACTAGACTGGCCTGCCTGTAGTCCAGACATTGAAAATGTGTGGCACCTGCAATGTGAGAAGGGAGACTGTTGAACAACTTAAGCTGTACATCAAGCAAGAATGGGAAAGAATTCCACTTCAAAAATGTGTCTCCTCACTTCCCAAACCAAAACTGAGTGTTGTTAAAAGGAAAGGCCATGTAACACAGTGGTGAACATGCCCTTTCACAACTACTTTGGCACGTGTTGCAGCCATGAAATTCTAAGTTAATTATTATTTGCGGAAAAAAATAAAGTTTATGAGTTTGAACATGAAATATGTTGTCTTTGTAGCATATTCAACTGAATATGGCTTGAAAAGGATTTGCAAATCATTGTATTCTGTTTATATTTACATCTAACACCATTTACCAACCCATATGGAAACGGGGTTTGTACATACTTAGTAATGAAATACTGTTTTAAATAGATACTTACCAAGGAAATAGTATTTGTTATAAATAAATACTTAGCAAGAAAGTAGTATTTGTTATAAATAAATACTTAGCAAGAAAGTAGTATTTGTTATAAATAAATACTTAGCAAGAAAGTAGTATTTGTTATAAATAAATACTTTGCAAGAAAGTAGTATTTGTTATAAATAAATACTTAGCAAGAAAGTAGTATTTGTTATAAATAAATACTTAGCAAGAAAGTAGTATTTGTTATAAATAAATACTTAGCAAGAAAGTAGTATTTGTTATAAATAAATACTTAGCAAGAAAGTAGTATTTGTTATAAATAAATACTTAGCAAGGAAGTAGTATTTGTTATAAATAAATACTTAGCAAGAAAGTAGTATTTGTTATAAATAAATACTTAGCAAGGAAGTAGTATTTGTTATAAATAAATACTTAGCAAGAAAGTAGTATTTGTTATAAATAAATACTTAGCAAGAAAGTAGTATTTGTTATAAATAAATACTTAGCAAGAAAGTAGTATTTGTTATAAATAAATACTTAGCAAGAAAGTAGTATTTGTTATAAATAAATACTTAGCAAGGAAGTAGTATATGTTTAAGGATGGCAGCAGTAGAATTTAAATATGTTGTGATTAGACAGCAGAGATGATATAAAAGATGTTTTCCCACTCGATGGTACTTTCTGCAAGCACAAGCTGACTTATTAGTTGTGGGCTGGGCTACATACACACACACACACACACACACACACACACACACACACACACACACACACACACACACACACACACACACACACACACACACACACGCACACACGAACATACACACACAGACTGGAAGAGAATGGTGGAGGAAGTAGGCAAAGCAGAGAAGTTATGGGATAATGGAGACTACTATCGACGTCTACAAGCACTTCTCCTGGCTTAAAAAGGTAATCTGATTACTTGATATCTAATGCACATTTACTTTTGACAAGAAACTCAAGAGTTGATTTCCTTAGCGGCGTTGTCAGCGTGTAGGAATGCATCACAAGGTTGTGTTAGCACATTAGATCATCTATCAGCTGATTGTTGTTGACAAAGCAGCGTCTGCTGATGCTGATACTGATGCTGATGCTGATACTGCTGCTGATGCTGATACTGCTTGATACTGCTGCTGATGCTGATACTGCTTGATTCAATGACACATGTTGGCAGAACATTTGATGGATGTTATTGTTTTCAATAGAACACATTTTATTCATTGATTTATATACAGTAAGTTTCCACATCATTTATCCATCTATTTGTCTACAAATATGTTCACCTTCAACTTGGAGGTATGTATTTGTCATGTTTTGGTAAGGGAAGAAAATGATGGCATATACGTACTTATACTTCATCAAGATTTAAAGAATCCATCCATCCAGCCATCCATCTTCTTCCGCTCCGAGGTGGGGTCGCGGGGTCAGCAGCCTAAGAAGAAAAGCCCAGACTTCCCTTTTCCCAGCGACGATGTCCAGATTCTCCCGGGGGATCCTGGTCAGCTCCCCAACGTGTCCTGGATCTTCCCCTGTGACCTCCTATTGGTTGGACTTGCCCTAAACACCTCCCTAGGGAGGCGTTCGGGTGGAATCCTGACCAGATGCTCGAACCACCTCCTCTGGCTCCTCTCCATGTGGAGGAGCAGCAGCTTTACTTTGAGATCCCCGCGAATGCCAGAGCTTCTCACCCTATCTCTAAGGGAGAGCCCTGCCACCGGACGGAAGAAACTCATTTTGGCTGCTTGTACCCGTGATCTTATACCTTCAGTCACACCCCAAAGCTCATGACCATAGGTTACCGAGGATAGGACTGTAAATCGACCAGCATATTGAGAGCATTGCCTTTCAGCTCAGCTCCTTCTTCACCACGATGGATGGATACAGGGTTCCCATCACTGCAGATGCCGCATTGATCCGCTTGTCCATCTCACCATCCACTCTTCCCTCACTCGTGAAAAAGACTCTGAGGTACTTGAACTCCTCCACTTGGGGCAATATCTCCTCCCCAACCCTAGAGATGGCACTCCACCCTTTTATGAAGGAGAACCATAGACACAACATCCCGAGTTGAGGTCAGCAGCACACCATTCCCACCATACACGGTTTTGACAGTGCACTGCTTCTCCCTCCTGAGGCGGCGAAGGGTGGTCGGAATTGCTTTTAAGCCATCTGGAAGTCGTTTTCCATTGACTCCCCGAACGCCTCCCATGTCCGAGTTTATATTTTGGGCCTCCTGCCAAGTGATGACCAAGATGAAGCTGACCATGAAGCACCTTGCGTGGCAAGCGTTCTTCTGGCATCCTGATAACGTGGCCTAGCCAGCGAAGTTGGTGCTGGGTGACGGTAGCCTCCACACTGGTGCAGTTGGTCTTGCAGAGTATTTCAGTGTGGGGGACTCTGTCCTTCCAGGATATCCCCAGGATGCATTGTAAGCACCTGATGTGGAAGGCCTCCAGCATCCTGAGGTGGCGGCTGTACAGGGTCCACGCTTCACAGCTGTAGAGGAGGGTCGTCATGACCACAGCTAAATAGACCGCTACCTTGGTATGTAGTTAAGGTTTTTGTTCTGGAAAACCCTTCCCCTGAGTCTGCCAAAAGATGCTGACGCCTGCTTGATCCGGTTTTGAATCTCCCTGTCGATACTGCAATAGTCAGAGAGAAATCTGCTAAGGTATTTAAAAGAGTCCACTACTGCAAGTGGTTTATTGTCGATGGTGAAGGTTTGTGGATGAAGTGGAGGAGTGGATGCCCACTGGCATATTACCTCGGTTTTTGCCACGTTGACAGAGAGGCCCAGTCTGCCATAGGCACTTGCAGCGGCTGAGAGAGTAGCTTGTAACACTTCCAGTGTGTGGGCCACAACTGCGCAGTTATCTGCGTATTGCAGTTCAATGACTTGCACTGGTGTGACTTTTGTGACTGCTTGGAGCCTCCGGATGTTAAACAGGTTTCCGTCAAGTCGTAAGCCGACGGTAACCCCATTGCCCTTCTTGATCCTCTCATGAAGCAGCAGTGTCACACACAGGAGGAAGATATTCAATAAGACTGGAGCAAGGACGCATCCCTGGCGTACACCGGTGCACACCTTAAACGGTTCTGATTCCTGGCCGCCAATAGTCACACGTGACATCATCCCTTCATGGAATTGCCTTAGGATGTTGACAAACTTCTGTGGGCAGCCAAACTTCAAGAGGATATTCCAGGGAATCTCCCTGTTGACAGTGTCAAAAGCCTTCAACAGATTGATGAAAGCAACGAAGAGGTCCTGGTGCTGCTCCCTACACTTCTCCTGAAGCTGCCGTGTTATGAACACCATGTCCACAGTGCTCCTGTTCTTCCTGAAATCACATTGTGACTCTGGCAGCAGGTCTTCCGTGATGTTGTTCACCAGCCTGTGTAGCATGACTTTAGCCAGGACTTTACCAGCAACAGCCAGAAGTGAAATGCCATGACTGTTGCCACAGAGGGACTTGTGCCCCTTGCCTTTGTAGATGGTAAAAATATTGGCATCTCTCCACTGCTGAGGGACAGTTTCATGCTTCCACACGAAAGGTAGCCTCCTTGCTTGAAGATCTCTGCAGGGATGCTGTCAGGACCAGGGGTCTTGTTGTTTTTCAGAGACCTTATTGCACTCTTAGCCTCTCCAAAGGTTGGTGGAAGGTCAAGGTCATGGATGGTCGGGTAGTCAGGTAGTTCCTCCAGGACTGAGGGGTCTGTTGGGGCGGGCTGATTTGGGAGGGTTTCAAAATGTTCTGCCCATCTTTTGATGATGAAGTGAAGTGAAGTGAATTATATTTATAATGATGAGCTTCTGGTCTTTTATGAGGGTTGTACCATCGTTGGACTTCAGCGGGGAGACAGCACAGTTTCTTGGGCCGTAGATGGTTTTCACTGCATCGTAAAAGTTGTGCATATCATTTTTGTTGGCATGAGATTGTATTTCAGCTGCCTTTGATATTCACCACCCACTCACCACAACCCCACTTTAGGGCACGCAATTTTGACTGCACCTCCCTTCTGGATTTTCGCCATTGCTGTCACAGCACAGCTGAAGTGGGGTTGTTGAGTACAGCATTGTGTGCTGTGTGCATGTGTTTGAGCATGGTGGTTATTGTGGCTGTGTTGTCATCAAACCAGTCCTGATGCTTTCTGCGCTTATAGCCAATAGATTGGGATCCTGCCTCATAGAGCCTGGAACTGATAGAGGTCCATTTGTCATCAATGGAGTCATCGCTCTCCAGAATATGCTCGATGTCTTCCAGGTTTTCGGCCAGAAAGAGACGGAGATTTTCCCGAGCCATAGGCTCTACTAGTACAGTCAAGTCTCTTCTTTCCTGACTTTTGAAGACGGATAACAGGGCGTACTTGCACCCAGAGCCTGGTCAGTCCAACACTCCTCTCATTGCACCAGTTAGTGATACGTCTTTTATGTCCGGGTGTCTCACAATGGCGTAATCAATCAGGTGCCAATGTTTGGAGCGTGGGTGCATCCAGGATGTTTTGTGCTTATTTTTTAGTTGGAAGATGGTGTTTGTGATGGTCAAGTCATGGTCAGCACAGAGGCTTAACAGCCATAGGCCATTAGCATTGTCTTGTCCAATGCCATGCCTGCCAATAACACTACTCCACACCTTGTTGTCCTTCCCCACTCTGGCATTGAAATTGTCCAACAAGAAGATCTTGTCCTCCTTAGGTATGCGATGGAGGCCCTCATCTAATGCCCGGTAGAAGCGGTCCTTAACATATTCCTTTGATGGTAGCGTCGGTACATAGGCACTAAGAAGGGTGGCGTATCTTTTCTTAGCCATAGGGATCATGAGTGACATGAGCCTTTCACTTATGCCAACCGGTGTTTCTGGGAGTTTTGGTAGGAGGCTGTTTTTTATTGCAAGTCCCACACCGTGCTGATGCTCCCCTCCTGGAGGGTCTCCTTTCCAGAAGAAAGTGTATCCTTGACCTTCTTCCTTCAGGGATCCTTCATCCAGAAGTCTAGTTTCACTAAGGTCAGCAATATCAACATTGTAGCGGTTAAGTTCCGCTGCAATGAGTACAGTTCTCCGCTGGGGTCTATCAGTGGTGATGCTAGTGTCCAGGAGTGTCCTTATGTTACATGATGCCAGTTTAAGAGGGATTACTTTTTTTGTTTTATTTTCTACCGTTGAGTGGAATTCCCGACAGGTGCGGTAGCCTGTCCAGGATGTTTTTGAGTGGGCAATGTTTGGGCCACCTCTTCTAGGCCCATCCCCATTTGGGGTGAGCAGTGCAATCCTAAATAGGGCTGCTCAGACGTACAGGGGTCTGCCGAGAGCAGCTGCAACTCAATTTCAGCTACTAGTGACCATAGATAGCCCTGTATCGCTGGTGTGCAGGGTTCTGACTAGGAGCTTCCAGTGCATTCATACCTGCTCCCGTTATCAGGCACTCCATTGCCACCAGACTTGGGTTCATATTCGGTAGCTGGTCTCACCGAGGCAGAGATGAATACCTGCGCATAGGAGCTTTTTTAGAGTGCCACTGGGGGTGCGCATGTCCCAGCAGCACTTCTTTCACTGTGAGAGGGTGGGATCCAGTGGTAAGGGGAACCCGGGATGACCGGCACTCTTCCACAGTTGGAGGAGGCTGCCGGAGCTCCAGTTTTTCGGAGGACCGCCTGTCGTGTGCCGCCAGCCACGTTGCTTATCTCTCAGGGTGTGCTCCCCTAGCCTTTGTCTTTCTAGACTTACCCACAAGGCAGCAGGTCTTCACCGTATCCCTGGCTAGGGGGCAGTCAGGTACTAGGCCTTTTCCAAGGGCCACCTGGGGTAACAGTAGTAAAGGGGTTAACCTCCTAGTGCCCCAAAACCCCAAAGAGGAGCCTCCACTGCCGGATGCACTTTAACGTCATGCCCAGGACATACATACATACAGTACACACACACACACACACACACACACACACACACACACACACACACACACACACTACATACATCCACATGCACATTCACTGTACAAACATACATACATACATACATACTGTACAAATGCATGCACATATACATACATACTCATGTATACAACCACGCCTCACCAAACATATATTAATGTTGTCACCCTATATTTATTTGTTTAGGTGAGCTTGTGTCCTCCTGCCAAGAATGAAAGCTACACAGAGAGACTGCTACGTCTCGAGGAGGACAAGAAGTCTTTGGTCCTACAGGTACGTCATTCATTAGATGTGGGATTAAAGCAATATATCCAATACTGTTTAATTATTCATTATCGATCTGATGGCTGTAAAGTCTAAATAGGCAGTTTTCAAAGGGGAAATATTCCTATGAATATGGTGAAGGTTGGGTCAACAGGCTGAACTAAATGATGCTCCATTTCTTAATATATCAAATTCTTACAAGCATTTCTCTTTCAAGACAAACATCTCACTGTTTTTAAGAGAGCAATGTAGTCTGTGTTGGACTTCATCAAGTCAGGTGTATGCTAATGACTTGCTGGTTTTAGCCTCGCTGCTCTACAAGCTAGCCAAGCTAGGTACACCTCAGACGTCATTATTATCTGCCTGTTTGGTCTCGTAAAGGTGATTTAAATTGTAGTCCTTCAACACGACCAACTGCTCTCTGCAAACCACACTTTCTTACTTCTGTGTTCCAATTTGAATTGAGTTTGCTAAGAGTTAGACTTTCAGCCAGTTTTGTAGGTACACAACTAAAAGTCATGGATATTCTTACCTGGTGTTAACTGGCTGGCATGCTACGTGTTAGGTCAGGGGTCGGCAACACAAAATGTTGAAAGAGCCATATTGGTCGGTGCGGTTTTGAGCTCTTCTTTTCAGTGCTTTTTGTTCATGTTTTTGTTAGTACGGTTTTGTTTGTCAACTACAGTCAGTCGCGCAAACCCTGTCTGCAGCCGACAAGCTCTCGTAGGCATTGGATTGCGGACGGAACAACCAATAAACAAGGACTTTATACACTGGCACAACATACCGCAGGACATAGCCCGCAGACCGTGGATTGTCATACCAGCAGGCAGGAGGAGATGTCGGCACAGGAGAGAAGTGAGGCTGCCGAGCAGGCCTTCTCCTGCAGCTTAGAAAGCAGCCACACAAACCACCGCTTCCCGGCATTGTTCACTCTAATGTCAGATCCATGGTGAACAAAATGGATGAGCTGAAACTGTGGACCGCAGGTAACAGACTCATCAAGGACTGTTGCGTTACGGTGATAAGCGAGTCTTGGCTCCATTCATCTATAGCAGACACAGCTATTGAGCTAACAGGGCGCACAGTACACAGGCAAGACAGAAACAGCCACATAGAGGAGGGGGTGTGTGCATATACGTGAATCACAGCTGGTGCACTAACACCACCATCATTGACAGCCACTGCTCTCCAGATCTACAGTATGGGACTGTGATTCCACCTTGCCTAAAGTCCTCCACAATAATCCCCCTGCCACAGAAGGTAAACGCCAGCAGCCCAAATGACTACCAGCCAGTAGCTCTTACACCAACCATCATGGAGTGTTTGGAGAAACTGGTCCGAAGCCATATCACCGCTATCATACCACCTGCACTTGACCCTCATCAGTTTGCATATAGAGCAAAACGATCTACAGAGGATGCCATAGCAACAATTCTCCATTCCACACTTACACATCTGGAAAAGCCAAGGAGCTATGTCAGGCTGCTCTTCATGGACTTCAGTAGTGCCTTTAACACCATTCTGATTCCCAAGCTGCTGGAGTTAGGCCTGTCTCAACAGATCTGTTACTGGATCAAGGACTTTCTAACGGACCGCCCTCAGAGAGTGAAGGTCGGACACCATCTTTCCTCAACCTTTGCTCTTCAGCCTTTACACCTACGACTGTATTCCCATTCATCCGAGCAATTCCATCATCAAATTTGCGGATGATACTACAGTGGTGGGGCTCATCGCAGAAGGGGAAGAGACTACCTATAGAGAAGAGGTAAAGGCACTGTCAGACCACTATGCCAAAAACAACCTCATTCTCAACCCCACAAAGACCAAAGATTGTTGATTTCAGGAAAAAAAATTCACTGAGCCCATCCAGCCCAACATGACCTGGAAAAGCAACATCACCTTTGAGCTTACGCCAGTGAGTGAAAGCCGAGGCAATGTTGATCCTGACTGTCCTTTTATCCGGGTAATCTCCGTTTTCCTTTTTTTGTCTCCTCGGACAAAACTTTTTGTTTCTTTGGGTGTTTTGGGGCTTCGACCATGTTAACAGGCGTTCTTCTTCTTTTTGTTTTCCGGCGGCACGTCGGCCTTCGTATCAGCTTCTGTCTTTTTAATGAACAAGGAAAGGGGGAGTGACGTATCCCGTAAAACAAGTCAGCACATTTGTAGTTTTTTGTGTGGCAGGGTTCCTGGCACCCTCTTCAATGTCATGAAGTGCCAGCAAAAGAGATACAGACCCCTCAAGCCATGACAAAAGTGTCATTTAACTAATGTATCATCCCAAGATTTACAAACATATTTTAAAAGGGTTCAAACATTCTTTAGTGCTGCTTTAGTTTATGAATATCAATGCAGTTTTACATTACTTTTCATTTGACTGAACAAGCATTCATTAATTGCAACTTTTAAAAACAGTGCATTTGTAATAAGAAACTGTTGAATTAATTCCCATTACACTTATTAAATTAATGGGAATGTGTGCAAAACTAGAACATAAGTGCCCTAAAATAAAGGAATTGGTCGGATCTCACGGTGAGGTGGCTCGCTGCAGTCAGACACATTTTAGAAATGTCTGCATTACTTTATTTACAATAAATAATCCATTATTGACGTTTTCTAATCGGTTTTAGAATCGCCCATGTCAGCATTCCGATGCATTTAAAAAATGATTATTTCCCCCACCTGTAATTATTACAGAGTAGGAAATATATTACAGATAGGTCAATAATGAACAATAAGTTAGTGAAAGAGAAAGTTAGTATAGCAGAAAAGGGTTTTTTAAAATTGCATTCAGAACATGTAAGGTACAAAATAATTCATACATTTTTGAAAAGACATGGTTAAATCAAATAATTTAGAGTAGGGTAGCATCTCTATTCACACTATTTCAGAAGGTGGGGGTAATGCACACCACAAAGTTGCTTGCCAACTGCCATTAAAAGAAGAAGAAGAAGGTCTTGGCGTCTCAAAGCATCCTTCACACACAACAGCAGCAACATTTAAAACCCACTCAGTATTCTCCTGCTTGCTAAAAGAGGCTAACTACCCACTTTTGTTCACTGCTGTTTCTCCTTGAGTTCCCCAGTGAATATCCGTTGGCGGTCCCGTCTTGTCTCCCTGTAACGTATGTCTGCTCTTAGCGGGATTGTGCCGAAAATGTAATTTCAGTTCTTATGTGTCTTGTACATGTAAGAATGGACAATAAAGCTGATTGATTGATTGATATGTACTGTACGGCTGATAGAAGTCTGTTATTGTCCTGTATATGTTGCAAAGCTGTTAAACATGTTAACATAAGTGAATATGTACTGTACGGCTGATAGAAGTCTATTATATGTTGCAAAGCTATTAAACATGTTAAGATAAGTGAATATGTACTGTACGGCTGATAGAAGTCTATTATATGTTGCAAAGCTGTTAAACATGTTAACATAAGTGAATATGTACTGTACGGCTGATAGAAGTCTGTTATATGTTGCAAAGCTGTTAAACATGTTAACATAAGTGAATATGTACTGTACGGCTGATAGAAGTCTGTTATATGTTGCAAAGCTGTTAAACATGTTAACATAAGTGAATATGTACTGTACGGCTGATAGAAGTCTGTTATTGTCCTGTATATGTTGCAAAGCTATTAAACATGTTAACATAAGTGAATATGTACTGTGCGGCTGATAGAAGTCTGTTATATGTTGCAAAGCTGTTAAACATGTTAATATGAGGCCAGTTCACACGTTAGTCTCAATATGTGTGTGTCACTTACAGACTTGTAAATATAAATTAGACCGTCCCTAAAGCAGTGTTGCTCAAACATTTTCCTTTCAAGGTATTTTCTTAAGTCCTTAACAGTGTGCAAATTAGACCAAATGGAGCCAACACTGTCAGAGTTACAAATGTTGGAAGGGTCAATTCAGAACAAACAGAGTCCCCGGAATCCACTTTGAGAAGCACGGAAAAAGAAGACTGAGGGCCACAGTGCTGCAGGTGAGGACATCGCTACAAAGTCAAGGAATTCATTATGATATTTGATTAGTATTAGAACCGGCCTGCAGGCCACAGCCGCCTGCTGCTGTTTTGCACGCACCAATACTCCATTGGTGTAAGAACTTTCAAAATGGGGTCCCAGGGCCTCCATCAAGTCCTAAAAATGGGGCCCCACAGTAAATTTTTGGGGTCCCACTTTTTTGTAACTGTTTTTGCAAACAAATGCTAAATGTATGCATTATGCTGTGCAATCATTTAAATATGTTTGAATAAACGTTGAACCAGTCCGGCCCTCGGCTGCTAGCAAATGAGTTTTTTTGGCATCTTTGACATCCCTGGTCTGAAGTTATAAATCAATGTTAAAACGGGCCAAATCGATGTTAAAAAAGGTCCAAAACATGTTGAACGCGTCATGAAACTAAAGTCTCACTCGTCAATTTGAAAAACTTTGCAGCCCTGGTTCATATATTACAATGTCAGCTCATTTTGTTGGTATTAAACCAAATATCATTAATATTGTTACTTGCAAAGGATGGGAAATATGGATAGTGTTTGTGTTTAATTGTGGTGTTTGTTAAAGGGGAACTGCACCTTTTTTTAGAATGTTGCCTATCATTTACAATTATTATGAGAGACAAGAAGTGTACAAAGCAGCTTGTTCTTGGTAGCTTGCTATGCAGCTAATGGGAGCGATCAATTCTACCTCGAAATCACTTTCAAAATGCATTCAAAAATTGTCAACAAGACTTCATTTACGTTCCGTCATAATAACCAAACTGTAGCGACATTGTTATTGTAAGTGTGAACACTGAGGAACTCTTTTTCTGGCGTAGTAAGTCGTAAGTTAGCTTCCAAGTCAGCACGAATCGCATTTGAGTTTGTAACACACAACACAATGCGATAGGACACCAATCTGTACTGTCTGAAAAATAGGAATAATCATATTGTAGCAGGGAACTCTCCTGAAGGAATCAATAAAGTACTATCTATCTATCTATCTATCTATCTATCTATCTGTCTGTCTGTCTGTCTGTCTGTCTGTCTGTCTATCTATCTATCTATCTATCTATCTATCTATCTATCTATCTATCTATCTATCTATCTATCTATCTATCTATCTGTCTGTCTGTCTGTCTGTCTGTCTGTCTGTCTATCTACCTATCTATCTATCTATCTATCTATCTATCTATCTATCTATCTATCTATCTATCTATCTATCTGTCTATCTATCTATCTATCTATCTATCTATCTATCTATCTATCTATCTATCTATCTATCTATCTATCTATCTATCTATCTGTGAGTATTAGCCCAAATGTCATGTTTTGTTTGATGGTTAATAGTGTATGTACTGTAGTTGTAACAACACACATGTCCAGCTGCATGTATCATATTCAATTTTAAAGTGTGACTCACTCGATGGACAGTTGTGCGTTGGTCCAGCTGGCCGGGGAAGTTTTTTCTTGTTTATTTGGTTAAGCGCTCCATTTATGTCAAAAGAGCATGGTTTCAATTTCCACACTCACAGCGCCAAAGACACGCCGACCTCACTCTCTCGCCTTCCGTCTGGTTCAATGTCTCACGCCTACAGAAGCAGTGGTTCATCCTCTGTATATTCAGCTTCAAAAAGATAAGGTTGTGAATCCTCATAAATGCAGTGATGGATGTGTGATGTAACAGTGGAACATGAATAAATGTAGTGATGGATGGATGATGTAACAGTGGAACATGAATAAATGTAGTGATGGATGTGTGATGTAACAGTGGAACATGAATAAATGTAGTGATGGATGGATGATGTAACAGTGGAACATGAATAAATGTAGTGATGGATGTGTGATGTAACAGTGGAACATGAATAAATGTAGTGATGGATGGATGATGTAACAGTGGAACATGAATAAATGTAGTGATGGATGTGTGATGTAACAGTGGAACATGAATAAATGTAGTGATGGATGGATGATGTAACAGTGGAACATGAATAAATGTAGTGATGGATGGATGATGTAACAGTGGAACATGAATAAATGTAGTGATGGATGGATGATGTAACAGTGGAACATGAATAAATGTAGTGATGGATGGATGATGTAACAGTGGAACATGAATAAATGTAGTGATGGATGTGTGATGTAACAGTGGAACATGAATAAATGTAGTGATGGATGTGTGATGTAACAGTGGAACATGAATAAATGTAGTGATGGATGGATGATGTAACAGTGGAACATGAATAAATGTAGTGATGGATGTGTGATGTAACAGTGGAACATGAATAAATGTAGTGATGGATGGATGATGTAACAGTGGAACATGAATAAATGTAGTGATGGATGGATGATGTAACAGTGGAACATGAATAAATGTAGTGATGGATGTGTGATGTAACAGTGGAACATGAATAAATGTAGTGATGGATGGATGATGTAACAGTGGAACATGAATAAATGTAGTGATGGATGGATGATGTAACAGTGGAACATGAATAAATGTAGTGATGGATGGATGATGTAACAGTGGAACATGAATAAATGTAGTGATGGATGAATGAATGAATGTGTCCATCATCAGGTGAGTGCACTGACTGATCAAGTGCAGGCCCAAGGTGAGAAGATCCGATCCCTAGAAAGCTCCTTGGAGGAACACAGACGCAAGCTAGCTTCCACTGAGGAAATGCTTCAACAGGTAACTTCTTCCATTGTTTTGCTTGATCAATAATTCATATTTAGTTGAAGTACTTTTGCAAAGTGTTGTTTGCTTTTGGCTTAGAAATCATGAAGAAGTGCTCCAACTTATGCAGACAAGAATGTTAGACTTAGACAAACTTTATTGATCCACAAGGGAAATTGTTCCACTCAGTAGGTCAGTTACAAAGGATGGAAAGGGTAAGGATGGAAAGGATAATTGTCCAACATCATTTTTAGGTCCAGAACTATGAAAAATGTTGTCAATATTAAAAGGGCCCTTGAACTTTAACCCTACCCAAATGGAAGGCCTTTTTTGTAACTCTATAAAGGCTGGTGAGGAAACAATTTGATGCATGATTGTCCTAATTAGGGTAACAAATAAATGTCAGCTGACCTGTGGGGCGTGGCCACACACTCCTGGTTAATGTGGGGCGTGGCCACACACTCCTGGTTAATGTGGGGCGTGGCCACACACTCCTGGTTAATGTGGGGCGTGGCCACACACTCCTGGTCAATGTGGGGCGTGGCCACACACTCCTGGTTAATGTGGGGCGTGGCCACACACTCCTGGTTAATGTGGGGCGTGGCCACACACTCCTGTGGCATTTTAATGGCGGCTTGTCCTGCTCTAAGCCACAATCAAGTTCCATTGCAAACTTGACAGTCAGCTGTCCTTCTTAAACCAATGTTATGTGCACGGGTGTGTGTGTGTATGTGTGTGTGTGTGTGTGTGTGTGTGTGTGTGTGTGTGTGTGTGTGTGTGTGTGTGTGTGTATGTGTGTGTGTGTGTGTGTGTGTGTGTGTGTGTGTGTGTGTGTGTGTGTGTGTGTGTGTGTGTGTGTGTGTGTGTGTGTGTGTGTGTGTGTGTGTGTGCGTGCGTGCGTGTGTGCGTGCGTGCGTGCGTGCGTGCGTGCGTGTGTGTGTGTGTGTGTGTGTGTGTGTGTGTGTCCCTCAGGGTGATAAGTGATGAAGGTTTAGTTTGGACATGGTTTGATGGTCATGTGGTTTCTATGGCGTTGTGACAAAATAGTGTGTCTATATGATTGAATTCAAGTTTAGGGACAAGCTACTTACTTCAATGCAACATACTGTATTTTCCGGACCATAGGGCGCACCGGATTATAAGGCGCACTGTCGAGTTTTAATAAATAATAAAGTACTAACTGATAACAATAAAGTACTAATTAGGAACTAACAATAAAGTACTATTAAATAACTAACAATAAAGCACTAACTAATAACTAACAATACAGTTCTAACAATGGCAAACCACTAGAGAGTGCTCTTAATCAACTTTATGAAAATGAAAAACATTTTTGGGCACACAATCAGACATGATCTGCTTGGAAGTTAACTTGTAGGAGGAAAAGAGGAAGACCAAGACGTAGAAGTGTGGATAACATGTCAACATGGATCAATAAATACTATCAGTACTGTTTAGGTAACAGTTTCAAACTGCTGGCATGACCTCCAATCTTCAGCCAGAAGATGGAAGTAAATGGTGATTATATGTTTTGTTATAGTTTATATGAGGTATGAAATCTGTTCCAAATGAATTCAAGTTTTGTTGAGAAAAAGTTGAGTCATTAGGAAGAGGAAGTGAAAGTAGTGCTTGTTGCAAACGTGTGCTTGGTCTGTGTCAGCCAACAAATACAAGTCCTCTTTTTATTCTTTTTTGTCTGCCATTCCACATAAGTTGTATTATTAGACCCAGCACTCGTGTTTATATTTAGCTTCATGGGGTCTGCGTTCCCAGCCTGGCCGAGAAGAACTCTGGACTCAGGAAGTGTTCTCACAGTCTGGTATAGAAGTGTTGGCTTTGCACAATTCCAGCATGGAATCTGATCCATGAGGTTTTTTCCCAGGAGCTGGTGAGCAAGACCTCGCTGGAGACCCACAAGTTGGATCTGATGGACGAGGTCTCGTACCTCAAACTGAAGCTGGTTAGCATGGAGGACACACACATGGAAGAGCCAACGCACACACAGCAGAATAAAGCCCAGGTAAGAAACCTTCTTATTGTGACATCCAGCAGATGACAACCTATTCAACAAGTCATTTTACTGATATATACTGTACATATCACTATCATTTTACTGATATATACTGTACATATCACTATCATTTTACTGATATATACTGTACATATCACTATCATTTTACTGATATATACTGTACATATCACTATCATTTTACTGATATATACAGTACATATCACTATCATTTTACTGATATATACTGTACATATCACTATCATTTTACTGATATATACTGTACATATCACTAAGTCAACTATCAACATGCATTTGTGACAGAGACATTTTCTAAATGCATTATATTGTAAAGTGATTTCACTTCAATACTCACTGAA
This sequence comes from Entelurus aequoreus, assembly GCF_033978785.1. Taxonomy (NCBI): domain Eukaryota; kingdom Metazoa; phylum Chordata; class Actinopteri; order Syngnathiformes; family Syngnathidae; genus Entelurus; species Entelurus aequoreus. Next base: position 246,853 of record NC_084746.1, read on the forward strand.
GTGCTTTCACTTTCACTTCTTTCCTAGTTTTATATTTACATTGTGTTGCATTATTACACATTTCAACATCACTATAGGTCAGTACCTTCATGACTATTACACATACCATTTCAACATCAGTATAGGTCAGTACCTTCATGACTATTACACATACCATTTCAACATCAGTATAGGTCAGTACCTTCATGACTATTACACATACCATTTCAACATCAGTATAGGTCAGTACCTTCATGACTATTACACATACCATTTCAACATCAGTATAGGTCAGTACCTTCATGACTATTACACATTTCAACATCACTATAGGTCAGTACCTTCATGACTATTACACATACCATTTCAACATCAGTATAGGTCAGTACCTTCATGACTATTACACATACCATTTCAACATCAGTATAGGTCAGTACCTTCATGACTATTACACATTTCAACATCACTATAGGTCAGTACCTTCATGACTATTACACATACCATTTCAACATCAGTATAGGTCAGTACCTTCATGACTATTACACATACCATTTCAACATCATTATGGGTCAGTACCTTCATGACTATTACACATACCATTTCAACATCAGTATAGGTCAGTACCTTCATGACTATTACACATACCATTTCAACATCAGTATAGGTCAGTACCTTCATGACTATTACACATTTCAACATCAGTATAGGTCAGTACCTTCATGACTATTACACATACCATTTCAACATCAGTATAAGTCAGTACCTTCATGACTATTACACATACCATTTCAACATCAGTATAGGTCAGTACCTTCATGACTATTACACATTTCAACATCAGTATAGGTCAGTACCTTCATGACTATTACACATACCATTTCAACATCAGTATAGGTCAGTACCTTCATGACTATTACACATACCATTTCAACATCAGTATAGGTCAGTACCTTCATGACTATTACACATTTCAACATCAGTATAGGTCAGTACCTTCATGACTATTACACATACCATTTCAACATCAGTATAGGTCAGTACCTTCATGACTATTACACATACCATTTCAACATCAGTATAGGTCAGTACCTTCATGACTATTACACATACCATTTCAACATCAGTATAGGTCAGTACCTTCATGACTATTACACATACCATTTCAACATCAGTATAGGTCAGTACCTTCATGACTATTACACATACCATTTCAACATCAGTATAGGTCAGTACCTTCATGACTATTACACATACCATTTCAACATCAGTATAGGTCAGTACCTTCATGACTATTACACATACCATTTCAACATCAGTATAAGTCAGTACCTTCATGACTATTACACATACCATTTCAACATCAGTATAGGTCAGTACCTTCATGACTATTACACATACCATTTCAACATCAGTATAAGTCAGTACCTTCATGACTATTACACATACCATTTCAACATCAGTATAAGTCAGTACCTTCATGACTATTACACATACCATTTCAACAGCAGTATAGGTCAGTACCTTCATGACTATTACACATACCATTTCAACATCAGTATAGGTCAGTACCTTCATGACTATTACACATTTCAACATCAGTATAGGTCAGTACCTTCATGACTATTACACATACCATTTCAACATCAGTATAGGTCAGTACCTTCATGACTATTACACATACCATTTCAACATCAGTATAGGTCAGTACCTTCATGACTAACAGCCACTAAAAGAAGTATTGACATTTTCTAAATGAGACAAGAACAGAACATTGTTTGATGGTAGTGTTTTGTAACAGTGACAGAATGTCAACAAATAACGTTCAACTGAAGCTATTCGTTATTTTTTTGTTTAGTTTAGTTTTTGAAACCCCAACACAGCAAACATTGTGACCCCCACCAAGCGGTTTTGTGTCCAAATGAGTACTATCCCTTTAAGAAATGACTCCTAATCTCAAATCCTAATGTGAATAAAATACACCTGTCACACAAGCACTCTGTTGAAGGGGAAGTGTTCTTTTGGGGGAATTTTGCTTATTGTTCACAATAATTATGAAAGCCATGACGACGCTTCCAGTCCGCTTACATTGGAGTCTTTGGGAGCTGTTCAACTCTGCCTCTACAGACCCTAGAAAACTGTTCAACTCTGCCTCTACAGACCCTAGAAAACTGTTCAACTCTGCCTCTACAGACCCTAGAAAACTGTTCAACTCTGCCTCTACAGACCCTAGAAAACTGTTCAACTCTGCCTCTACAGACCCTAGAAAACTGTTCAACTCTGCCTCTACAGACCCTAGAAAACTGTTCAACTCTGCCTCTACAGACCCTAGAAAACTGTTCAACTCTGCCTCTACAGACCCTAGAAAACTGTTCAACTCTGCCTCTACAGACCCTAGAAAACATCCAAACACCTAAAAAAATCAATTTGTCTTTCATAATGATTGTGAACAATTGGCAAAGTTCCAAAAAAGTTCCCCTTTAAGTTTGCTGAGGTGGTTGTTGTGTTACTTTTAGTTGCATTGTGTTTGCTGTAAGGGCTGGACTGTTAATCCATTTCAAAGATGACCTCTCACCATCATGGAAATATTATCATCAAATGATATTGTTTGTCCTAAATTGGCCGCGCTACGTACATGCAAGTTCCCGATCTTGTCACGGTGAAACAAATGAAGAGAGAATGAGGAATGACTGCCACGTGGTGACCCACTTTGCTTACCCACAAACTTGGCATGCGACTATCAGAGAAAGATCAAAGATAAACTTACGTGAGACTCTTGCACGAACCCTAGGGCCGTAACCGACCCTATCAAGCAAATACTAAACACCTCAGCCACGTCTTCTACAATCAAAAATCGTGTTAACGTCAAAAGTTGGATGATTGTCGACAAGCCTATGAGGAGACCTGACTGGAGGACTCCAAGAAGTACTTTTCACAGGTTTGACTTCAGACACATGCTACATTAGATGGTTTTTGAAGGAAGCCGGCAGCTTGAGTCTGACCATGCTCGAGTTGATGATACGCTGCACCTCATTAGGACCAACAAAACCAGGTGACAGTTCTGTGGAAGGAAACATCAAGAGGTAAGTCCTTGGATGACAGCCAAACCTTGTCACCTGGAACAAAGGCGGAAGCTTGAATATCAATCAATCATCAATCAATGTTTACTTATATAGCCCTAAATCAGCAGTGTCTCAAAGGGCTGCACAAGCCACAACCACATCCTCGGCTCAGAACCCACATCAGGGCAAGGAAAAACTCAACCCAATGGGATGACAATGAGAAACCTTTGACGGGACCACAGATGTGGGCGACCGGTGCAATGGACGTTGAGTGGATCTAGCATAATATTGTGAGAGTCCAGTCCATAGTGGATCTAACATAATAGTGTGAGAGTCCAGTCCATAGTGGATCTAGCATAATATTGTGAGAGTCCAGTCCATAGTGGATCTAACATAATAGTGTGAGAGTCCAGTCCATAGTGGATCTAACATAATAGTGTGAGAGTCCAGTCCATAGTGGATCTAGCATAATATTGTGAGAGTCCAGTCCATAGTGGATCTAACATAATAGTGTGAGAGTCCAGTCCATAGTGGATCTAACATAATAGTGTGAGAGTCCAGTCCATAGTGGATCTAGCATAATATTGTGAGAGTCCAGTCCATAGTGGATCTAACATAATAGTGTGAGAGTCCAGTCCATAGTGGATCTAACATAATAGTGTGAGAGTCCAGTCCATAGTGGATCTAACATAATATTGTGAGAGTCCAGTTCATAGTGGATCTAACATAATAGTGAGAGTCCAGTCCATAGTGGATCTAACATAATATTGTGAGAGTCCAGTTCATAGTACAAACGTAGATCTAACATAAATATGATGGTGATTGGCAGCAGGCTGGTTGCCTTCAAAAGTGAGTCCCAATACAAAGAAACATGGCAGTCCATAGAAGGGATGGAAATCACTGACTCCAGTGAAGGAAAAGTAGGAGGCTGCAACTCATCAGCCACACAGATAGGAAACTAACCCAGTGACCAAGTTGACAAGGGTGCTACGGGCATATTCGATCTAGGGAAGTTGCTTCGCCCAATTTGTGGGGTCATGATGACCTACACATCTGACAACAGCCTTGATGCCCTGATTAGCCCAGTCTGACTGGCCCTTGGTCTGGGGATGTTGTCTAGATGATAAACTCGGTGATGCCCTCATGCTTTGCAGAAAGCCCTTCACACCGCTGACAAAAGGTGATCCACTGGGGATTATGTGAAACCAGACCACGTGGAGGACCAGCAACTCTGTCGTATTCAAGGATGAGAGCAGAAGAACATAACAACTTATCTTAGAACAAAACAATCCACAATGGTGTCGACTGTTGCAGGGTGGTAAGCTCGTAACAAAGGGACCATTTTCTTGATTAGTTGGGAGGGGTCGCAGGAGACCCAATAGGATGACTTGTTTCAGGAGCAAACAGAGCAGGCCGAAATGAACTGCTTGCCCTTTGGAGCGCGTGTAAGCCACTGGAAACATGGCCACGTCATCCCGGATGACAAACCATTTTCGATAAATGTCCCGAAGTGAGGACATCAGCACACAATTGCGGCACAATAAACAACCGTCTAGGAGGGCATCCAGTCGGTGCACAGTGCATCCCCCACCTGGTCCTCACCACTCGGGAGCGAGGAAGTCACCCAGGCTGAAGGAAGTCCAGAAAGAGCGCCAGGTTTTCCCTAAAGTCATCCAAGAAGATAGGCTATGGCCAAGTTAAATTTGGTCACAACCAAGTTGGATTGCCTTCCTGTGAAGCTCCTCTAAGGATCATCCAAAGTGCCAGCTCATCTTTAAGGTGAGTGTTGATGCTCATCCCACCCAACATCTGGAAGGCCATGGAATGTTTGGCCACCGACTTCTTGGCCCAATCCCGATGTTCACCCTCACTCAACACTACAAGCCTTCACTCACTACCACTCGTCTGCAGCCACCACCACTACATCCTCCAAATGAAGGAACGACGGGTAAAGCTTTGCAATCTTCCCAAGGACTTGGGACACCACTTGCTACATCACTGCATACTTTGAGTTCTGCCACGTAAGCCATTAAAAGTAGTTACCTTGGCAACTAGGGTTGTCCTGATACTGATATTTTGGTAGCAGTACCGGTACCAAAATGTATATCCATATATATTTCAATGCAATTGAATACTTGTCAAATAAATGGGACCACATAAATGTCATTATTTGCTTTATTTGAACAGAAAATCTTATGATAAAATTTATGAATAGACATGTTTCTTATTACAACAATTTTAGAAGATTGTAATGAAATTAAAAGGCATTAAACACTTTTCTTATTGCAATCAAAGAACACTTTACAATTTTACATATTACATGTAGTCTGACATCATCTAGAATTAGGTTAGAATATAATAGAACGTTTTATTGGTATTGTATTAAATGCTTAATGATTCAGGGTTGCCAATTTTAATTGATGTTATTAAGGCAAATATAATAATTGCTAAATACAATACACAACAACAACATGATTTGCTTCAGAGGCGTGATAGGACATGCTAAAATAAATACATACAAATGCTGGAAACAAAACTATGGCTAAAAGTACACAGATTAGACATGTAAAACTGACATTGTTAAAGAAATTCAATACGGGGAATTTGTTACGAAATTCACTTGCATTAGTTTATGCTATGTGGACTGCTTTTGACTGTGCTAATCGTTGTCAACAAGCCAAGCAGCTGTGTGCACATCTACATATCTACATGTGCATATCTACATATCTACATGTGCACATCTACATATCTACATGTGCACATCTACATATCTACATGTGCACATCTACATATCTACATGTGCATATCTACATATCTACATGTGCACATCTACATATCTACATGTGAGCATCTACATATCTACATGTGTGCATCTACATATCTACATGTGCACATCTACATATCTACATGTGCACATCTACATATCTACATGTGCACATCTACATATCTACATGTGCACATCTACATATCTACATGTGCACATCTACATATCTACATGTGCATATCTACATATCTACATGTGCACATCTACATATCTACATGTGCACATCTACATATCTACATGTGCATATCTACATATCTACATGTGCACATCTACATATCTACATGTGCACATCTACATATCTACATGTGCACATCTACATATCTACATGTGCGCATCTACACATCTACATGTGCATATCTACATGTGCACATCTACATATCTACATGTGCACATCTACATATCTACATGTGCACATCTACATATCTACATGTGCGCATCTACACATCTACATGTGCATATCTACATGTGCACATCTACATATCTACATGTGCACATCTACATATCTACATGTGCACATCTACATATCTACATGTGCACATCTACATATCTACATGTGCACATCTACATATCTACATGTGCGCATCTACACATCTACATGTGCATATCTGCATGTGCACATCTACATATCTACATGTGCACATCTACATATCTACATGTACACATCTACATATCTACATGTGCACATCTACATATCTACATGTGCGCATCTACACATCTACATGTGCATATCTACATGTGCACATCTACATATCTACATGTGCACATCTACATATCTACATGTGCACATCTACATATCTACATGTGCACATCTACATATCTACATGTGCACATCTACATATCTACATGTGCGCATCTACACATCTACATGTGCATATCTACATGTGCACATCTACATATCTACATGTGCACATCTACATATCTACATGTGCACATCTACATATCTACATGTGCACATCTACATATCTACATGTGCACATCTACATATCTACATGTGCGCATCTACATATCTACATATCTACATATCTACATGTGCACATCTACATATCTACATGTGCACATCTACATATCTACATGTGCACATCTACATATCTACATGTGCGCATCTACACATCTACATGTGCATATCTACATGTGCACATCTACATATCTACATGTGCACATCTACATATCTACATGTGCACATCTACATATCTACATGTGCACATCTACATATCTACATGTGCACATCTACATATCTACATGTGCGCATCTACACATCTACATGTACATATCTGCATGTGCACATCTACATATCTACATGTGCACATCTACATATCTACATGTACACATCTACATATCTACATGTGCACATCTACATATCTACATGTGCGCATCTACACATCTACATGTGCATATCTACATGTGCACATCTACATATCTACATGTGCACATCTACATATCTACATGTGCACATCTACATATCTACATGTGCACATCTACATATCTACATGTGCACATCTACATATCTACATGTGCGCATCTACACATCTACATGTGCATATCTACATGTGCACATCTACATATCTACATGTGCACATCTACATATCTACATGTGCACATCTACATATCTACATGTGCACATCTACATATCTACATGTGCACATCTACATATCTACATGTGCGCATCTACATATCTACATATCTACATATCTACATGTGCACATCTACATATCTACATGTGCACATCTACATATCTACATGTGCACATCTACATATCTACATGTGCACATCTACATATCTACATGTGCACATCTACATATCTACATGTGCGCATCTACATATCTACATATCTACATATCTACATGTGCATATCTACATATCTACATATCTACATATCTACATGTGCACATCTACATATCTACATATCTACATATCTCCATGTGCACATCTACATATGTACATGTGCACATCTACATATCTACATATGTACATGTGCACATCTACATATGTACATATGTACATGTGCACAAGGGGAGATGTTAACTGCATCTCCAGTGACTTTTTAAAGTGAGTGTGCAGGTCTGAATGTGTTTAGCTAAGTTTGAAGCAAAGGTGGTAATGTTGTATTGTCACCTTAGGCAACTTTTTAAAGCTTCCAGCTTCCAGCTTCCAGCTTCCAGCTTCCAGCTTCCAGCTTCCAGCGCCGCACTTCTGGTGTTTAAAGTGTCACTTTTAAACTTAGTTTTGCAATCCAAATACTTCCATATTGAGCTTTGCACACGCTCTTTAATAACCAGTAGAATTGCCATTTCTTGCCATTCTTCCTGTCAACTCTGTTAGTCAACACTCATTGGCCTCGACTTACAATGTCACCGCCACACGGCAACATACGTGGATGACAAATAGCTGAAGTTGTAGTCATTTGTTTGATGGCACTGATGAAAAAAGAATGTGATGTCGGCTCACGGAAGATCAAATGGTCTTGTCTTGTCGGATGAACGACTTGCCAAGGCTTTAGTCATGGGATTTCCATAATGTATCCTTTTCTTTCTACATTTCTGCTCACTATTTTTCAGCTTGTGGCTCAACAGTAACTGAACATACCGAGGGTAAAAAAAACCAGAGTCATGACACATGCACGTTAGTCACACGTTAAAAAGATTAGTGCTGTTAAAAGAACATTATTATCTTTGAGGGCCCTAAAAACAACAAAAGTATTTATAGTTGCAGACATATATTCATCAAAGTTGCTGGAAACAAATAACAATGCCAACTTAGTTTGTTGCTGCTGACAAATAACTACAATATGTTGCTCGAACCTCCAACTCTCATTTTAAAGCAAATAGTCCGTGTTATGTGGGAGGTGAAGTCTTACCTTTCTTTAACGCCAACTATTTTGCCAAACTTACTAGTGGTAAGCCACCACAAATAAAGGAATGCATGGCAAAGACTGTCATGGTTTTTTTTAATTCTGTTTGGAATGACAACAGATTTTTTTTATTTTTGATGTACTTATAATGTTTGTTTACTTTGTATAAAAGTGGTTCCAACCTCATCTCACCTGCCAATTGAATATTGGTAATCCCTCCAGTTGAACTTTGAAGACTGATTATTGACTGTGAGGTTGTCAGTGATAAATGTTGTTTCTCCCATTGCTTCATTGCTCTTTTTCCTCCCCATGTCCTCAATGTCTTCTGGCTTCTGTCTGGCTGCACGGCAGTGTGTGGTAAACCTCATTAGTGAGCTCCAGGAGCAGATGTGCCGCTTCCAGGAGGAGATCAGCACTCGCATTAAAGAGAAGCGAACGCTGGGAGAAGGCGAGAGCCGGCAGGAAGAGCCTCCATCCATCCGGGTCCAGGAGCACAACTCTCAGGTGGACTTAGCAAGAACTCAGCTGAGCCCGTGTGACTCTGATGGAGGACTGAGTGCAAATGTAGGAAGACTTGGCAGATGAGCGCGTCTAAACCCGCTTTTCACCTGCTGTTGAAACTTTTACACTCGCTCTAACAACTTTCATCATTCTTTTGCTTTCTTTCACCATACCGGCTTTCCCTCTGCAACCTTTCCCAAATCTGCAACATTGCAGTATTTCCTACACCTCTCTTGGCTTGGAGTATTGAGGAGATCAACTTCTCATGACTATTTCATGTACAGTGGAACTTGTTTACATTGACTGTGTTTATACATATATATATATATATATATAGTATGTGGACCAACTGTGTGGTTATGACTCAAAAGTTGGGGGTGTCCTGATACTACGTCTTCACTTCTGATACTTACTGTATATCGGAGCCTTGACTATTGGCCAATAGCGATAATGATGCGATAAGATTAGCAGGAATCATACATACTTCTATTATTAATAGTGTGGAATGCTAGAAAAGACTTGATCAAGTGAAATTAGCCAAGCAGAGAACAATGAATAGTAGCCTGTAGCTTACCATGTTTACCTTTTGTAAATAAGATGACTAAAATACAAGAAAAGACCAACCTTGTGTGCTTTGAATAGAATATAATGCTTTATTGTCATCAAACATGAGAGCAAGACATAATTACAGATGTGAGGTGCAGTTACCATACAAGACAAACAATAAATAACATGTTGAAAATAAATAAATAGCAGTACAAACTAATTGCAGGACATTTCAAGTTCAAGTAGCAATGATAGTCACACACACACACTAGGTGTGGTGAGATTACCCTCTGCATTTGACCCATCACCCTTGTTCACCCCCTGGGAGGTGAAGGGAGCAGTGAGCAGCAGCGTGGGCCACGCTCGGTAATCATTTGGTGATTTAACCCCCAATTCCAAGCCTTGATGCTGAGTGCCAAGCAGGGAGGTAATGGCTCCCATTTTTATAGTCTTTGGTATGACTCGGCCGGGGTTTGAACTCACAAGCTGCAGTGTCAGGGCGGACAGTCTAACCACTAGACCACCGAGCTGGATTTACTGTCCAGCTTTGCACACGTCAACCCGCTGCAGGTCTGCTTGGAGCTGACATTTGATCAGATATTTTTACATGTCAGCTAATATAATCCCATACTTGTTTTTTGAATGCTGATACCAGACCAATATCAACATTGGATCAGCACACCCCTTTTAAAAAATGCCCTCTTAAGTGGATGTTGAGTGGACATTTCTATGACAAATGGCCCGTTTATGTTGACGTGTGTTGTAGTTTAGTTAAGTTCTTCAGCAACATAACTGCTGTCTGATTGCAAACATGCACACTGACTTCATTGTTCAGTGTTGTAGTTTAGTTAAGTTCTTCAGCAACATGGCTGCTGTCTGATTGCAAACATGCACACTGACTTCATTGTTCAGTGTCAAAATAAAAGCATGACAGTTTTAACCGGGATTCTGTCAATCATTTTTGTGTTGTGTTGTGAAAAATGTGTGCATGCATGAAAGCTTCATTGTCGACATAAACTTGTTCCACTGTTGTACTTTTCTTCCTGCTAACAAGGGGAATGGCTAGCAAATAGTGATGTTGTGGTGATAAAGGTGTCACAGTGGATGAAACATTCTACACACTTTAGGATGTTTACATTTCTGTCCTTGGATTGTTCTTAACCGCACTTTGTGTTGTTTCTTTCCCAGAGGTACTTTGGATTCATCTCAGCATATGCACCAATGCTAACACAATTAGCCTTCAACTTCTCACACTTTTCCCTTCCAGGTGAAAATCTTCATCTTCTTTTTTGTCCAACTGAAAGATTTGTGCTGCGTTTGTGTTGCAGGATTTCTTGGAGGAGATGGAGCAGCTCAGGAAGAAAGTGGGGGAGCTGCAGTGGCAGAAAGGACAATATGAGAGGCAGCTTGGAGCCACCAAGGTAGCACATTATACTCAGTGCAACGCTCACATTATACTCAGTGCAACGCTCACATTATACTCAGTGCAACGCTCACATTATACTCAGTGCAACGCTCACATTATACTCAGTGCAACGCTCACATTATACTCAGTGCAACGCTCACATTATACTCAGTGCAACGCTCACATTATACTCAGTGCAACGCTCACATTATACTCAGTGCAACGCTCACATTATACTCAGTGCAACGCTCACATTATACTCAGTGCAACGCTCACATTATACTCAGTGCAACGCTCACATTATACTCAGTGCAACGCTCACATTAGACTTCTACAAAAGTGTAACACTCACATTATACTTGGACAGAAGCAGTGAAGTTGTCACGTTGTGTAAATGCTAAATAAAAAGAGAATACAACAAATCCTTTTCAACTTATATTCAATTGAATAGACTGCAAAGACAAGATATTTCATGTTCACACTGAGAAACTTTGCTATTTTTTTGCAAATATTACCTCATTTGGAATTTGATGGCTGCAACATGTTTCAAAAAAGCTGGCACAAGTGGCAAAAAAGAGTGATAAAGTTGAGGAATGCTCATCAAAGACTTATTTGGAACATCCCACAGGTGAACAGGCTAATTGGGAACAGGTGGGTGCCATGATTGGGTATAAAAGCAGCTTCCATGAAATGCTCAGTCGTTCACAAACAAGGATGGGGCGAGGGTCACCACTTTGTCAACAAATGCCTGAGCAAATTGTTGAACAACAACATTTCTCAAGCAGCTATTGCAAGGAATTGAGGGATTTCACCATCTACGCTCCGTAATATCATCAAAAGGTTGAGAGAATGTGGAGAAATCACTGCAGGTAAGCAGTTAAGCCCGTGACCTTCCATCCCTCAGACGGTACTGCATCAAAAACCGACATCAGTGTGTAAAGGATATCACCACATGGGTTCAGGAACACTTCAGAAAACCACTGTCCGTAACTACAGTTGGTCGCTACATCTGTAAGTGCAAGTTAAAACTACTTTTCAAAGCTAAAGCCATTTATCAACAACACCCAAATCAGTTCAAACGTTAAATATCTTGTCTTTGGAGTCTAGTCAATTGAATATAAGTTGAAAATGATTTGTTGTATTTTCTTTTTATTTAGCATTTACACAACGTGACAACTTCACTGCTTTTGGGTTTTGTATATTTCACTTCTTTAAAGGAGTCCTATTATGCAGAACTAACTTTTCTAAACTATTGACACCTGCTGTGTAGAACTTGCACCTGGCTCGCTGACAACAAGCTATCCATACACTGAATCCATCCTGTTTGGGTCCCACATCAACTTTAACAAAGTCAATGACTTCACCATAAAAGTGGGTGACATTGTTATCACCAGGAAAGATGAGGTCACCTACCTAGGTTCCATAAAAGTAGGTGACATTGTTATCACCAGGAAAGATGAGGTCACCTACCTAGGTTCCATAAAAGTAGGTGACATTGTTATCACCAGGAAAGATGAGGTCACCTACCTAGGTTCCATAAAAGTAGGTGACATTGTTATCACCAGGAAAGATGAGGTCACCTACCTAGGTTCCATAAAAGTAGGTGACATTGTTATCACCAGGAAAGATGAGGTCACCTACCTAGGTTCCATAAAAGTAGGTGACATTGTTATCACCAGGAAAGATGAGGTCACCTACCTAGGTTCCATAAAAGTGGGTGACATTGTTATCACCAGGAAAGATGAGGTCACCTACCTAGGTTCCATAAAAGTAGGTGACATTGTTATCACCAGGAAAGATGAGGTCACCTACCTAGGTTCCATAAAAGTAGGTGACATTGTTATCACCAGGAAAGATGAGGTCACCTACCTAGGTTCCATAAAAGTAGGTGACATTGTTATCACCAGGAAAGATGAGGTCACCTACCTAGGTTCCATAAAAGTAGGTGACATTGTTATCACCAGGAAAGATGAGGTCACCTACCTAGGTTCCATAAAAGTAGGTGACATTGTTATCACCAGGAAAGATGAGGTCACCTACCTAGGTTCCATAAACGTGGGTGACATTGTTATCACCAGGAAAGATGAGGTCACCTACCTAGGTTCCATAAAAGTAGGTGACATTGTTATCACCAGGAAAGATGAGGTCACCTACCTAGGTTCCATAAAAGTGGGTGACATTGTTATCACCAGGAAAGATGAGGTCACCTACCTAGGTTCCATAAAAGTGGGTGACATTGTTATCACCAGGAAAGATGAGGTCACCTACCTAGGTTCCATAAAAGTAGGTGACATTGTTATCACCAGGAAAGATGAGGTCACCTACCTAGGTTCCATAAAAGTAGGTGACATTGTTATCACCAGGAAAGATGAGGTCACCTACCTAGGTTCCATAAAAGTAGGTGACATTGTTATCACCAGGAAAGATGAGGTCACCTACCTAGGTTCCATAAAAGTAGGTGACATTGTTATCACCAGGAAAGATGAGGTCACCTACCTAGGTTCCATAAAAGTAGGTGACATTGTTATCACCAGGAAAGATGAGGTCACCTACCTAGGTTCCATAAACGTGGGTGACATTGTTATCACCAGGAAAGATGAGGTCACCTACCTAGGTTCCATAAAAGTAGGTGACATTGTTATCACCAGGAAAGATGAGGTCACCTACCTAGGTTCCATAAAAGTGGGTGACATTGTTATCACCAGGAAAGATGAGGTCACCTACCTAGGTTCCATAAAAGTAGGTGACATTGTTATCACCAGGAAAGATGAGGTCACCTACCTAGGTTCCATAAAAGTGGGTGACATTGTTATCACCAGGAAAGATGAGGTCACCTACCTAGGTTCCATAAAAGTGGGTGACATTGTTATCACCAGGAAAGATGAGGTCACCTACCTAGGTTCCATTCTAGAGGCTAATCTTTCCTGTGATAAAATGGCAACCAAGGTCATCAAAAAGGTCAACCAACGAACGAGATTTCTCTACAGAATCTCCTCTCTGGTGAACAAAAGCACCTTGAAGATTCTAGCGGGAACTCTCGTTCAACCCTTTTTCCATTACGCATGCACCTCCTGGTACCCTAGCACCTCCAAAACCCTCAAATCTAAAGACTATAAAAATGGGAGCTATTACCTCCCTGCTTGGCACTCAGCATCAAGGCTTGGAATTGGGGGTTAAATCACCAAAAATGATTCCCGGGCGCGGCCACTGCTGCTGCCCACTGCTCCCCTCACCTCCCAGGGGGTGATCAAGGGTGATGGGTCAAATGCAGAGAATAATTTCGCCACACCTAGTGTGTGTGTGTGTGTGTGTGTGTGTGTGTGTGTGTGTGTGTGTGTGTGTGTGTGACTATCATTGCTACTTTAACTTAACTTTAACATGCAATCATCAAATCATGTTGATGATGACATGCAATCATCAAATCATGTTGATGATGACATGCAATCATCAAATCATGTTGATGATGACATGCAATCATCAAATCATGTTGATGATGACATGCAATCATCAAATCATGTTGATGATGACATGCAATCATGAAATCATGTTGATGATGACATGCAATCATCAAATCATGTTGATGATGACATGCAATCATCAAATCATGTTGATGATGACATGCAATCATCAAATCATGTTGATGATGACATGCAATCATGAAATCATGTTGATGATGACATGCAATCATCAAATCATGTTGATGATGACATGCAATCATCAAATCATGTTGATGATGACATGCAATCATGAAATCATGTTGATGATGACATGCAATCATCAAATCATGTTGATGATGACATGCAATCATGAAATCATGTTGATGATGACATGCAATCATCAAATCATGTTGATGATGACATACAATCATGAAATCATGTTGATGATGACATGCAATCATCAAATCATGTTGATGATGACATACAATCATGAAATCATGTTCGGCTTGTGCAGGCTGAGATGTCAGAGATGCAACACATGCTGCTCTGCAAGGATGCTGAGATCCAACGCCTGCACACTCAACATCTGTCAAACTCCACCAATGACAACACACACAGAGGTACTGCTGACAGTGTGTGTGTGTGTGTGTGTGTGTGTGTGTGTGTGTGTGTGTGTGTGTGTGTGTGTGTGTGTGTGTGTGTGTGTGTGTGTGTGTGTGTGTGTGTGTGTGTGTGTGTGTGTGCGTGTGTGTGTGTGTGTGTGTGTGTGTGGTGCACATATTCACTCCTTTAACTTGTTGTTCTTGACTCTTTGCTGCCCCCTGCTGTATAAGAAGTGTACATCAAACAGCTGGTTAACAAATGTAAGACCATTTCCTGTTCACATCCTTTGTGTCTTTATTATGCGTGCATTCATCCACATTTGTTTTTGAACATTCTATTGTATAAACAAACATATATCTATTCATGTATTGTACCTCACAAAAGTCAATACACCCCTCATACTTCTGCAAATATTTCATGATGTGTTTCCATGGTACAATGTAGAGTAGTCAGTGTTCATCTTGCCATGTACGAGGCACCTGCTTCCCATTCACACCTGTTACCTGTAACACCATGAATAGTTCCTCACAAGGATCAATGGAAACATGAATAGTTCCTCACAAGGATCAATGGAAACATGAATAGTTCCTCACAAGGATCAATGGAAACATGAATAGTTCCTCACAAGGATCAATGGAAACATGAATAGTTCCTCACAAGGATCAATGGAAACATGAATAGTTCCTCACAAGGATCAATGGAAACATGAATAGTTCCTCACAAGGATCAATGGAAACATGAATAGTTCCTCACAAGGATCAATGGAAACATGAATAGTTCCTCACAAGGATCAATGGAATCATGAATAGTTCCTCACAAGGATCAATGGAAACATGAATAGTTCCTCACAAGGATCAATGGAAACATGAATAGTTCCTCACAAGGATCAATGGAAACATGAATAGTTCCTCACAAGGATCAATGGAAACATGAATAGTTCCTCACAAGGATCAATGGAAACATGAATAGTTCCTCACAAGGATCAATGTAAACATGAATAGTTCCTCACAAGGATCAATGGAAACATGAATAGTTCCTCACAAGGATCAATGGAAACATGAATAGTTCCTCACAAGGATCAATGTAAACATGAATAGTTCCTCACAAGGATCAATGGAAACATGAATAGTTGTCTGGCCTCCACAGAAGTCCCTGTTTTAGCAAAGTGGACACTATGAAGACACTAGAATGTACGTATACATCAGGCCTGGGCAATTATTTTGACCCAGGGGGCCAAAATGACTTGAAATGTGGACTCATCAGACCACAGAACACTTTTCCACTTTGTATCAGTCCATCTTAGATGAGCTCAGGCCCAGAGAAGCCGACGGCGTTTCTGGGTGTTGTTGATAAACGGTTTTCGCCTTGCATAGGAGAGTTTTAACTTGCACTTACAGATGTAGCGACCAACTGTAGTTACTGACAGTGGCTTTCTGAAGTGTTCCTGAGCCCATGTGGTGATATCCTTTACACACACTTGTTGATGCAGGACAGCCTGAGGGATGGAAGGTCACGGGCTTAGCTGCTTACCTGCAGTGATTTCTCCACATTCTCTGAACCCTTTGATGATATTACGGAGCGTAGATGTTGAAATCCCTAAATTCCTTGCAATAGCTGCTTGAGAAAGGTTGTTCTTAAACTGTTCAACAATTTGCTCAGGCATTTGTTGACAAAGTGGTGACCCTCGCCCCATCCTTGTTTGTGAATGACTGAGCATTTCATGGAATCTACTTTTATACCCAATCATGGCACCCACCTGTTCCCAATTAGCCTGTTCACCTGTGGGATGTTCCAAATAAGTGTTTGATGAGCATTCCTCAACTTTATCAGTATTTATTGCCACCTTTCCCAACTTCTTTGTCACGTGTTGCTGCCATCAAATTATAAAGTTAATGATTATTTACAAAAAAAAATAAAGTTTATGAGTTTGAACATGAAATATGTTGTCTTTGTAGCATATTCAACTGAATATGGCTTGAAAAGGATTTGCAAATCATTGTATTATGTTTATATTTACATCTAACACCATTTACCAACTCATGTCATTTTGTTTGTGAGTGAAGGTTCCACTGTACTTTTAGTGTCATTTTGTTTGTGAATGAAGGTTCCACTGTACTTTTAGTGTCATTTTGTTTGTGAATGAAGGTTCCACTGTACTTTTAGTGTCATTTTGTTTGTGAATGAAGGTTCCACTGTACTTTTAGTGTCATTTTGTTTGTGAATGAAGAATCCATTGTACTTTTAGTGTAAGTTTGTTTGTGAATGAAGGTTCCACTGTACTTTTAGTATCATTTTGTTTGTGAATGAAGGTTCCACTGTACTTTTAGTGTCATTTTGTTTGTGAATGAAGGTTCCACTGTACTTTTAGTGTCATTTAGTTTGTGAATGAAGGTTCCACTGTACTTTTAGTGTCATTTAGTTTGTGAATGAAGGTTCCACTGTACTTTTAGTGTAAGTTTGTTTGTGAATGAAGGTTCCACTGTACTTTTAGTGTAAGTTTGTTTGTGAATGAAGGTTCCACTGTACTTTTAGTGTAAGTTTGTTTGTGAATGAAGGTTCCACTGTACTTTTAGTATCATTTTGTTTGTGAATGAAGGTTCCACTGTACTTTTAGTGTCATTTCGTTTGTGAATGAAGGTTCCACTGTACTTTTAGTGTCATTTTGTTTGTGAATGAAGGTTCCACTGTACTTTTAGTGTCATTTAGTTTGTGAATGAAGGTTCCACTGTACTTTTAGTGTCATTTTGTTTGTGAATGAAGGTTCCACTGTACTTTTAGTGTCATTTTGTTTGTGAATGAAGGTTCCACTGTACTTTTAGTGTCATTTTGTTTATGAGTGAAGGTTCCACTGTACTTTTAGTGTCATTTTGTTTGTGAATGAAGGTTCCACTGTACTTTTAGTGTCATTTTGTTTGTGAATGAAGAATCCATTGTACTTTTAGTGTAAGTTTGTTTGTGAATGAAGGTTCCACTGTACTTTTAGTATCATTTTGTTTGTGAATGAAGGTTCCACTGTACTTTTAGTGTCATTTAGTTTGTGAATGAAGGTTCCACTGTACTTTTAGTGTCATTTTGTTTGTGAATGAAGGTTCCACTGTACTTTTAGTGTCATTTTGTTTGTGAATGAAGGTTCCACTGTACTTTTAGTGTCATTTTGTTTGTGAATGAAGGTTCCACTGTACTTTTAGTGTAAGTTTGTTTGTGAATGAAGGTTCCACTGTACTTTTAGTGTCATTTTGTTTGTGAATGAAGGTTCCACTGTACTGTTAGTGTCATTTTGTTTGTGAATGAAGGTTCCACTGTACATTTAGTGTCATTTAGTTTGTGAATGAAGGTTCCACTGTACTTTTAGTGTCATTTTGTTTGTGAGTGAAGGTTCCACTGTACTTTTAGTGTCATTTTGTTTGTGAATGAAGGTTCCACTGTACTTTTAGTGTCATTTTGTTTGTGAATGAAGAATCCATTGTACTTTTAGTGTAAGTTTGTTTGTGAATGAAGGTTCCACTGTACTTTTAGTATCATTTTGTTTGTGAATGAAGGTTCCACTGTACTTTTAGTGTCATTTTGTTTGTGAATGAAGGTTCCACTGTACTTTTAGTGTCATTTTGTTTGTGAATGAAGGTTCCACTGTACTTTTAGTGTCATTTAGTTTGTGAATGAAGGTTCCACTGTACTTTTAGTGTCATTTTGTTTGTGAATGAAGGTTCCACTGTACTTTTAGTGTCATTTTGTTTGTGAATGAAGGTTCCACTGTACTTTTAGTGTCATTTTGTTTGTGAGTGAAGGTTCCACTGTACTTTTAGTGTCATTTTGTTTGTGAATGAAGGTTCCACTGTACTTTTAGTGTCATTTTGTTTGTGAATGAAGAATCCATTGTACTTTTAGTGTAAGTTTGTTTGTGAATGAAGGTTCCACTGTACTTTTAGTATCATTTTGTTTGTGAATGAAGGTTCCACTGTACTTTTAGTGTCATTTTGTTTGTGAATGAAGGTTCCACTGTACTTTTAGTGTCATTTTGTTTGTGAATGAAGGTTCCACTGTACTTTTAGTGTAAGTTTGTTTGTGAATGAAGGTTCCACTGTACTTTTAGTGTAAGTTTGTTTGTGAATGAAGGTTCCACTGTACTTTTAGTATCATTTTGTTTGTGAATGAAGGTTCCACTGTACTTTTAGTGTCATTTTGTTTGTGAATGAAGGTTCCACTGTACTTTTAGTGTCATTTTGTTTGTGAATGAAGGTTCCATTGTACTTTTAGTGTCATTTAGTTTGTGAATGAAGGTTCCACTGTACTTTTAGTGTAAGTTTGTTTGTGAGTGAAGGTTCCACTGTACTTTTAGTGTCATTTAGTTTGTGAATGAAGGTTCCACTGTACTTTTAGTGTTATTTTGTTTGTGAATGAAGGTTCCACTGTACTTTTAGTGTCATTTGTTTGTGAATGAAGGTTCCACTGTACTTTTAGTGTCATTTTGTTTGTGAATGAAGGTTCCACTGTACTTTTAGTGTCATTTGTTTGTGAATGAAGGTTCCACTGTACTTTTAGTGTCAGTTTTTGTTGTCCCCTGAAATTATATCATCAAATATTTGTATCTTTTGTGAGGTATTGTACAGCAAATACATCCTGGAGTGTGTCAACAGCATCTATGTTATGAGGAGAGGAGAGAGTACAGTGGGTATGAGTTCTGGACTTATGAGTGAGTGCTCCACGTGTGTGTGTGTGTGTGTGTGTGTGTGTGTGTGTGTGTGTGTGTGTGTGTGTGTGTGTGTGTGTGTGTGTGTGTGTGTGTGTGTGTGTGTGTGTGTGTGTGTGTGTGTGTGTGTGTGTGTGTGTGTGTGTGTGTGTGCATGCATTCATGCATGGTTGATTTTGTATTTCTACCTCCATCCTGCAAGTGGTTTGTTGTTTTCTTGATCCTTCCTGTCATTTGTGTAGTTGCTCTTTAGCATATTAGCATGGTGGTCTTCCATCAGATGTCATATTACAGTAATGTTAGCATCTTCTTATATTACAGTAATGTTAGCATATTCTTGTTTGCAGACCAGGAATACCAGAGACTGAAGGTGGGGATGGAGTCTCTTCTAGCTTCCAATGATGACAAGGTGAGTAAAGAAATGTTTTAAAAGATCAAATCCATTTGACTGACAAATGTCCGCTGATGATGATCAGAGTCGTCGTATAGAAGAGCTGACAAATCTCCTGGGCCAATACAGAAAGATTAATGAGCTCATGATGCTCACACACGGTAAGAAGTCCCTGCAATTTATTGTCTTGTGTTGATTACAAGACAATAAACACAACTTCATCCAATGTAATGAACACAACTTCATCCAATGTAATGAACACAACTTCATCCAATGTAATGAACACAACTTCATCCAATGTAATGAACACAACTTCATCCAATGTAATGAACACAACTTTATCCAATGTAATGAACACAACTTTATCCAATGTAATGAACACAACTTCATCCAATGTAATGAACACAACTTCATCCAATGTAATGAACACAACTTCATCCAATGTAATGAACACAACTTCATTCAATGTAATGAACACAACTTCATCCAATGTAATGAACACAACTTTATCCAATGTAATGAACACAACCTCATCCAATGTAATGAACACAACTTTATCCAATGTAATGAACACAACTTTATCCAATGTAATGAACACAACTTCATCCAATGTAATGAACACAACTTCATCACACCAGCGAGCAGTGAAGAGGAGCTGAATGGAAACATCAGATTCCTCACACACTCTGATCTCCTCCAATCACAGGTAACAAAACATTTCACTCTTTCCTTTGTAAAGTACAGTCAATACATCATTCACTGTTATATTGGCTATGCTAACTAGCGGTGGGGAAAAATGCCTAGGACGACTCGTATGTAAAAAAAACAAAAAACTTGTAAGGTGGGACACGTTATTACTTTGTTTTATTTGTAGTTGTCATCGAGAGGATCTTCTCCACTTACGTTATACTCATCGCCTTACCAGAGAGACGTGGACTCAAGGTATTGCAAAAACACAGAACCTATTTGTTTGAAATAGTTAGTGTACATATGATTGAAAATGTACCTGATATGTAAATATGTCAGATGTTCTATTTCCATCAGGTGTCCCTAGACTAGAAAAGAAGAGTACTACTTAAAGATTCCAACTGTTCTTGTAGTTTCCAGAAGTCAGTGGACACATCAATACTTGCTACCAGAGAAAGCATCTTGTCCCAGGGGTCATGGTAAGCACTTGCCTTCATACCTTGGCACAGAGGTGATAGTCCGTGGTCATAGTCCTGTTTGCTTGCAGGCATCAGCGCAGGATGCAGTCCAGCAGTCTTGAGGAGTTGCAGAGCAGATCTTTACAGAAGGTTCTCACTCGTCCATGACAATCTTGTCATTCCTGCAGGCCGCTAGCTTGTCAGAGTCATTGAAAGCAAGAAGACCTTGTGGCTCACAGACTAGATAGGACACATCTACGCGTCCTACCTAGTCTTCCGTGAAACGTCTTCGAAGACAATTTGAACAATTTGTTTGTAATCAATTCAATGACCTGAGAATACGATCACTTTCATTTTCCTCTTATGTCATCCAACTTGTCACCTTCATTTATACATCTACCTCACTTATATCATCATTTTTAACTTGCTGACTCTCATTTGTCTCCGCATGTGTGTGTGTGCATGTGTGTGTGTGCATGCCTGTGTGTATGCATGCCTGTGTGTGTGTGCATGTGTGTGTGTGTGTGTGTGTGCATGCATGTGTGTGCATGCCTGTGTGTGTGTGCATGTGTGTGTGTGTGTGCATGCATGTGTGTGCATGCCTGTGTGTGTGTGCATGTGTGTGTGTGTGTGTGCTTTAGCCTGTAGACATCCTGCCAGATGAAAATTAATCAGACGTAGCAGGAGAGGTACTAGTCTGCTGCATGGCATAGCACAATAACATAATAACACAATACAATACATACATACATACATACATACATACATACATACATACATACATACATACATACATACATACATACATATATACATACATATATACATACATACATACATACATACATACATACATACATACATACATACATACATACATACATACATATATACATACATATATACATACATACATACATACATACATACATACATACATACATACATATATACATACATATATACATACATACATACATACATACATACATATATACATACATACGTACATACATACATACATACATACATACATACATACATACATACATACATACATACATACATACATACATATATACATACATACGTACATACATACATACATACGTACGTACATACATACATACATACATACATACATACATACATACATACATACATAGCAGGAGAGGTACTGGTCTGCTGCATGGCATAACACAATAACATAATAATAATAATACTAACACAATACAATACATACATACATATATACATACATACGTACATACATACATACATACATACATACATACATACATACATATATACATATATACATACATACATACATACATACATACATACATACATACATACATACATACATAGCAGGAGAGGTACTGGTCTGCTGCATGGCATAACACAATAACATAACAATAATAATACTAACACAATACAATACAGTGGTACCTCGTTTTTCGTGAGTAATCTGTTTGAATTGGTCTGACAAAAATAATAATCATACCAAAATCCAAGCAATTTTTCCCGTAAGAACTCATAAAAAATCCAATGATTCCGCTCCAGACAGCCAAACTATGCATATAAAATAGATTTGTAGAGAATAATAGAAAGCAAAAGTGGAATAGTCTAGCAGCCTCCTCCATCCCCAGCAGGTCAACCAGAGAGTATCAATAGTCTAGTTTTTAAAATGACTATTCTTACGCTACTAAGTATATCAACTTATCAATTGGTCAAAAATATATGTAACTGAAAACCTTTTGCAATATGAACCATAAAGATGTAGAATTAGATATGAATATTGATCCTGATGCATTGTTTTCCCACGAAATGTTGTTCAACAGAATATTGTAAAACAAAACTAAACATCACAACACAAAACTGAATCATACAAAAAGTGGAGTGAGCAAAAACCGACGTACTACTGTACTTACTGTACTAACATAAATGGTAAATGGGTTATACTTGTTATACTTTTCTACCTTCAAGGTACTCAAAGCGCTTTGACACTATTTGCACATTCACACACACATTCACACACATTCACACACACATTCACACACACATTCACACACTGAATGCCATGCAAGGCCCTAACCACCACCCATCAGGAGCAAGGGTGAAATGTCTTGCTCAAGGACACAACGGACATGATGAAGTTGGTAGAAGGTGGGGATCGAACCAGGAACCCTCAGGTTGCTGGCACGGCCCCTCTCCCAACTGCGCCACGCCGTCTCCCAACAACAACAACAACAACAACAACAACAACAACACTCTGCTTTATGGAGAAAAGGCACAATGCTGTGTATCATTGCTCATAGGAATGTATGATTATGAAACATGTACAAACCCCGTTTCCATAGAGTTGGGAAATTGTGTTGGATGTAATTATAAACGGAATACAATGATTTGAAAATCATTGTATTACGTTTATATTTACATCCAACACAATTTCCCAACTCATATGGAAACAGGGTTTGTATATGTTTCAGTTACTTGCTTGTCTTAATGATAGGCTTCAACTGGGTTGATTGTCGCGCACACACACACACACACACGTAAATGTGTGTGTGTGTGTGTGTGTGTGTGTGTGTGTGTGTGTGTGCAGGTTGTCAGAAGTGTTTAGCATCACCGTCTTCCTCTCAGCGTTGTTTCTTCATGGTCACATTGACTTCCACGCTGTGTCTTCCATAAACACACACACACACACACACACACACACACACACACTTGTGTAACAGTCACTCTCAAATAGGATGTGTACAGTAATACTTGACATGTTTACCAACATAATCATAATTTGTTTTGTCAGAAGGTCCCCATGGAGCACAAGAAGTATGGAACTCTTCCAGGCAAGTTGAGCTCAAAGATGGACGTGAACGATGATGATGATGATGATGAAGAAGAAGTATCTCCTGTTAATAACTACCAGCGCAGCCTGAGTGAGTTCAAACCTCTTTTTTGATCCCTGATTCAAGCGAATGTGTGACTTATAACTCAGGTGTGATTGAAAAGAAAAGAAAGACCACATATCTGCACATGCTTTAGCAAGTCATGGATTCTAACTTCAACTGCTTTCCTCTTTGCTTTCTCATTCCTCTTTTTCTCTGGCTGCAGTTCACTGCAGGAGCGCCAGTGCACCCACTTTAGGTACTGTATACTTTAGGTACTGTATACTTTAGGTACTGTATACTTTAGGTACTGTATACTTTAGATACTGTATACTTTAGGTACTGTATACTTTAGGTACTGTATACTTTAGGTACTGTATACTTTAGATACTGTATACTTTAGATACTGTATACTTTAGATACTGTATACTTTAGCTACTGTATACTTTAGGTGCTGTATACTTTAGGTACTGTATACTTTAGATACTGTATACTTTAGATACTGTATACTTTAGCTACTGTATACTTTAGGTGCTGTATACTTTAGGTACTGTATACTTTAGATACTGTATACTTTAGATACTGTATACTTTAGGTGCTGTATACTTTAGATACTGTATACTTTAGGTGCTGTATACTTTAGATACTGTATACTTTAGCTACTGTATACATTAGCTACTGTATACTTTAGCTACTGTATACTTTAGGTGCTGTATACTTTAGATACTGTATACATTAGGTACTGTATACTTTAGGTACTGTATACTTTAGGTGCTCTATACTTTAGATACTGTATACATTAGGTACTGTATACTTTAGGTACTGTATACTTTAGGTGCTGTATACTTTAGATACTGTATACTTTAAAGGCCTACTGAAATGAATTTTTTTTATTTAAACGAGGATAGCAGATCTATTCTATGTGTCATACTTGATCATTTCGCGATATTGCCATATTTTTGCTGAAAGGATTTAGTATAGAACAACGACGATAAAGTTCGCAACTTTTGGTATCTGATAAAAAAAAGGCTTGCCCCTACCGGAAGTAGCGTGACGTAGTCAGTTGAACATATACGCAAAGTTCCCTATTGTTTACAATGATGGCCGCATGAAGTGAGAGAGATTCGGACCGAGAAAGCGACAATTTCCCCATTAATTTGAGCGAGGATGAAAGATTTGTGGATGAGTAAAGTGCAAGTGAAGGACTAGTGGGGAGTTGAAGCTATTCAGATAGGGAAGATGCTGTGAGAGTGACCTGATATTCAGCTGGGAATGACTACAACAGTAAATAAACACAAGACATATATATACTCTATTAGCCACAACACAACCAGGCTTATATTTAATATGCCACAAATTAATCCTGCATAAAAACACCTGCGTGTTTGTTATGCTAGCTCCTAGCTCCTATGCTAGCTCCTAGCTCCATAGAACACGCCAATACAATTCAAACACCTGATCAACACACACAATCACTCAGCCCAAAAGACCGTTCACCTAACCCAAGGTTCATAAAGCTCATATATTTTAAAAAAGTTACGTACATACGCAAAAAAAAGTTGCGCACATACGGTCAAGCGATCAAATGTTTAGAAGCCAAAGCTGCATACTCAAAGTAGCACGTCTGCGTCTTTGTCATCCAAATCAAAGTAATCCTGGTAAGAGTCTGTGTTGTCCCAGTTCTCTACAGGCGTCTGTGTATCCAAGTCAAAAGTCCTCCTGGTTAGAGTCTCTGTTATCCGAGTTCTTCCATCTTGACTGCATCTTTCGGGAATGTAAACAAAGAAGCGCCGGCTGTGTACTGTTGTGGCTGACTACGTTCGAAAAATACGTCCATTTCGCACCGACACCTTTCTTCTTTGCTTGCTCAGCTTCCTTCTCCATAATGCAATGAACATGATTGAAACAGATTCACGAACACAGATGTCCAGAATACTGTGGAATTATGAAATGAAAACAGAGCTTTTTCGTATTGGCTTCAATGTGGAAGGCATACCCGTGTTCGCCGGTCTACGTCACGCGCATACGTCATCCTCAGAGGCGTTTCGAACTGGAAGTTTAGCGGCAAATTTAAAATGTCACTTTATACCGTAATTTCCGGACTATAAGCCGCTACTTTTTCCCCTCGTTCTGGTCCCTGCGGCTTATACAAGGGTGCGGCTTATTTACGGCCTGTTCTTCTCCGACACCGACAAAGAGGATTTCGGTGGTTTTAGTACGCAGGAGGAAGACGATGACACAATGATTAAAGACTGACTTTTCATATACCGGTAGGCTGGTTATTTTGATAACG
Source organism: Entelurus aequoreus (assembly GCF_033978785.1). Taxonomy (NCBI): domain Eukaryota; kingdom Metazoa; phylum Chordata; class Actinopteri; order Syngnathiformes; family Syngnathidae; genus Entelurus; species Entelurus aequoreus. The sequence goes on from NC_084746.1 coordinate 273,462, forward strand.
TACAGGTGAGCACTTTGTATTACTTTGCACCGTTGTATTATTTGTACTCTGCACGAATGCTGTTCGCCATGTCAAAGATGTGAAAGTTTGATTGAATGATTGAAAGATTTATTGTTAATAAATGGGACGCTTTGCGTTCCCAAACAGTCATCTCTGTCCCGACAATCCCCTCCGTGGTAGCAGGAACCCCTATATACTACGCTAATTACACATCAAAACCCTGCGGCTTATAGTCGGGTGCGGCTTATATATGGAGCAATCTGTATGTTCCCCTAAATTTAGCTGGTGCGGCTTATAGTCAGGTGCGGCTTATAGTCCGGAAATTACGGTAAGTTAACCCGGCCGTATTGGCATGTGTTGCAATGTTAAGATTTCATCATTGATATATAAACTATCAGACTGCGTGGTCGCTAGTAGTGGCTTTCAGTAGGCCTTTAAAGGCCTTTAAAGGCCTACTGAAAGTCACTACTAGCGACCACACAGTCTGATAGTTTATATATCAATGATGAAATCTTAACATTGCAACACATGCCAATACGGCCGGGTTAACTTATAAAGTGACATTTTACATTTCCCGCTAAACTTCCGGTTGAAAAGGTCTATGTATGATGACGTATGTATGATGACGTCTATGTATGATGACGTCTATGTATGATGACGTCTATGTATGATGACGTCTATGTATGATGACGTATGCGCGTGACGTCAATGGTTGAAACGGAAGTATTGGGACACATTGTATCCAATACAAAAAGCTCTGTTTTCATCTCATAATTCCACAGTATTCTGGACATCTGTGTTGGTGAATCTTTTACAATTTGTTTAATGAACAATGAAGACAGCAAAGAAGAAAGTTGTAGGTGGGATCGGTGTATTAGCGGCTGGCTGCAGCAACACAATCAGGAGGACTTTGACTTGGATAGCAGACGCGCTAGCCGACGCTAGCCGCCGACCGCACGGATGATCGGGTGAAGTCCTTCGTCCTTCCGTCGATCGCTGGAACGCAGGTGAGCACGGGTGTTGATGAGCAGATGAGGGCTGGCTGGCGTAGGTGGAGTGCTAATGTTTTTATCATAGCTCTGTGAGGTCCCGTTGCTAAGTTAGCTTCAATGGCGTCGTTAGCAACAGCATTGTTAACCTTCGCCAGGCTGGAAAGCATTAACCGTGTATTTACATGTCCATGGTTTAATAGTTGATCTTCTGTCTATCCTTCCAGTCAGGGGTTTATTTCTTTTGTTTATATCTGCAGTTAAGCATGATGCTATCACGTTAGCTCCGTAGCTAAAGTGTTTCATCGATGTATTTTCGTGGCGATAAAAGTCACTGTGAATGTCCATTTGGCGTTCTGGACTCTCATTTTCAAGAGGATATAGTATCCCAGGTGGTTTAAAATACAAATCCGTGATCCACAATAGAAAAAGGAGAAAGTGTGGAATCCAATGAGCCCTTGTACCTAAGTTACGGTCAGAGCGAAAAAAGATACGTCCTGCACTGCACTCTAGTCCTTCACTCTTACGTTCCTCATCCACAAATCTTTCATTCTGGCTCAAATTAATGGGGTAATCGTCGGTTTCTCAGTCCGAATCTCTCTCGCTGCTGGTGTAAACAATGTGCAGATGTGAGGAGCTCCACAACCTGTGACGTCACGCTACTTCCGCTACAGGCAAGGCTTTTTTATCAGCGAGCAAAAGTTGCGAACTTTATCGTCCATGTTCTCTACTAAATCCTTTCAGCAAAAATATGGCAATATCGTGAAATGATCAAGTATGACACATAGAATGGATCTGCTATCCCCGTTTAAATAAGAAAAATTAATTTCAGTAGGCCTGTAGATACTGTATACTTTAGGTACTGTATACTTTAGATACTGTATACTTTAGGTGCTGTATACTTTAGATACTGTATACTTTAGGTACTGTATACTTTAGGTACTGTATACTTTAGATACTGTATACTTTAGGTACTGTATACCTTAGGTACTGTATACTTTAGATACTGTATACTTTAGGTACTGTATACTTTAGATACTGTATACTTTAGGCACTGTATACTTTAGATACTGTATACTTTAGGTACTGTATACTTTAGGTACTGTATACTTTAGATACTGTATACTTTAGGTACTGTATACTTTAGGTACTGTATACTTTAGGTACTGTATACTCCTGCAAAATACTGCTTCTACCCAAGCATGGTCACTAACATGACTAGAGGAATACATTTAAATAGAAGATAAAAAGTACTGGGCTAGTCTTGCACACTGGAAGTGGTTTTATTGCTGGGCTAGTGGTTTTATTGCTGGGCTAGTCTTGCACACTGGAAGTGGTTTTATTGCTGGGCTAGTGGTTTTATTGCTGGGCTAGTCTTGCACACTGGAAGTGGTTTTATTGCTGGGCTAGTGGTTTTATTGCTGGGCTAGTCTTGCACACTGGAAGTGGTTTTATTGCTGGGCTAGTGGTTTTATTGCTGGGCTAGTGGTTTTATTGCTAGGCTAGTCTTGCACACTGGAAGTGGTTTTATTGCTGGGCTAGTGGTTTTATTGCTGGGCTAGTCCTGCACACTGGAAGTGGTTTTATTGCTGGGCTAGTGGTTTTATTGCTGGGCTAGTGGTTTTATTGCTGGGCTAGTCTTGCACACTGGAAGTGGTTTTATTGCTGGGCTAGTGGTTTTATTGCTGGGCTAGTCTTGCACACTGGAAGTGGTTTTATTGCTGGGCTAGTGGTTTTATTGCTGGGCTAGTGGTTTTATTGCTAGGCTAGTCTTGCACACTGGAAGTGGTTTTATTGCTGGGCTAGTGGTTTTATTGCTGGGCTAGTCTTGCACACTGGAAGTGGTTTTATTGCTGGGCTAGTGGTTTTATTGCTGGGCTAGTGGTTTTATTGCTGGGCTAGTCTTGCACACTGGAAGTGGTTTTATTGCTGGGCTAGTGGTTTTATTGCTGGGCTAGTGGTTTTATTGCTGGGCTAGTCTTGCACACTGGAAGTGGTTTTATTGCTGGGCTAGTGGTTTTATTGCTGGGCTAGTGGTTTTATTGCTGGGCTAGTCTTGCACACTGGAAGTGGTTTTAGTGCTGGGCTAGTGGTTTTATTGCTGGGCTAGTGGTTTTATTGCTGGGCTAGTCTTGCACACTGGAAGTGGTTTTGCAAGGGAGGGAGACATAGGAAGTGTCAATAAGGACACCACTATTATGACTGTCTATTTGTTGGGAGCAGATTGTGAAAGCTAGCATGTTTATGCTTGATAACAGTCCTGATTGTCAACATTGACTATGTCTACTTTCACTTTCCTTTTATTTGATGACACCCCCCATTGGGCCTGATCTATGTTTGTACTAAGATGCTAAATAACATGCAATAAATAGCACGTGCAAACAAAACAATTGTGTACGCAATTAAGATCTGGTGCAGACCACCTCATTTAAATAAGGTTTTTGTGTGTACTAATGCCTGTAACCATGGAAACACTCCACATGTATGTTATTATGATGTTGTTGAACTAGCACAACACATATATCCATCCATCCATTTTCTACCGCTTGTCCCTTTATATAATATGTAAAATCTTTTCTGCAATATAGAATCACAATCTAGACAACAGCAACTATTTTTAGCGCACTGCCAATGTTCTCTGCGGGGGGAGGCGGGGAGCATCAATACACATTCATGCGTCTCTACTAGGGTTGTCCCCATACCAATATTTGCATTTTGATACTTTTCAATACCTTTCGATACTTTTCTAAATAAAGGGGACCACAAAAATGTCATTATTGTCTTTATTTGAACAAGAAATGTTAGTGTACATGAAACATATGTTTATTATTGTCATTTAGTCCTTCAATAAAATAGACAACTTGTCTTTTAGTAGTAAGTAAACAAACAAAGACTCCTAATTAGTCTATGCAGTAAAATATTGTGTCATTTATACACCTATTATTTTGTACACATTACGAGGGACAAACTGTAAAAATGTATTATTAATCTACTTGTTCATTTACTGTAAATATCTGCTTATTTTCTCTTTGAACATGTTCTATCTACACTTCTGTTCAAATGTAATAATCACTTATTCTTCTCTTCTTTGATACTTGACATTAGTTTTGGATGATACCACACATGGATGTGATACCAAGTAGTTACAGGATCATACATTGGTCATATTCAAAGTCCTCATGTGTCCAGGGACATATTTACTGACTTTATAAACATAATATACATTTACAAAAAAACGAAAAAAAGATTTTGTGATGTTAAAAAATATCGATGTAATCATAGTAGTATCGACAAGATGGTATATTGGTGTCCTGGGTTGTTGATTACCTGACTGACAGACCACAGTACGTGTGACTGCAGGACCGTGTCTGCCAGGCTGCTCAGCAACACCAGGGGCCCCGCAGGGCACAGTCCTCTCCCCCTTCCTCTTCACCATCTCTTCACCATTCTATCAACCTTCTCCCCCTCCTCTTCACCATCTACACCTCTCCCCCTTCTCTTCACCATCTACACCTCTCCCTCTCCCCTTCCTTCCCATCTACACCACTCCCCTCATCACCAACTACACCTTCCTCTTCACCATCTAACCTCCCCCTTCCTCTTACACCATCTACACCTCTCCCCCCTTCCTCTTCACCATCTACACCTCTCCCCCTTCCTCTTCACCATCTACACCTGTGCTCCCCCTTCCTCTTCACCATCTACACCTCTCCCCCTTCCTCTTCACCATCTACACCTCTCCCCCTTCCTCTTCACCATCTACACCTCTCCCCCTTCCTCTTCACCATCTACACTTGTGCTCCCCCTTCCTCTTCACCATCTACACCTCTCCCCCTTCCTCTTCACCATCTACACTTGTGCTCCCCCTTCCTCTTCACCATCTACACCTCTCCCCCTTCCTCTTCACCATCTACACCTCTCCCCCTTCCTCTTCACCATCTACACCTCTCCCCCTTCCTCTTCACCATCTACACCTCTCCCCCTTCCTCTTCACCATCTACACCTCTCCCCCTTCCTCTTCACCATCTACACCTCTCCCCCTTCCTCTTCACCATCTACACCTCTCCCCCTTCCTCTTCACCATCTACACCTCTCCCCCTTCCTTTTCACCATCTACACCTCTCCCCCTTCCTCTTCACCATCTACACCTCTCCCCCTTCCTCTTCACCATCTACACCTGTGCTCCCCCTTCCTCTTCACCATCTACACCTCTCCCCCTTCCTCTTCACCATCTACACCTCTCCCCCTTCCTCTTCACCATCTACACCTCTCCCCCTTCCTCTTCACCATCTACACCTCTCCCCCTTCCTTTTCACCATCTACACCTCTCCCCCTTCCTCTTCACCATCTACACCTCTCCCCCTTCCTCTTCACCATCTACAACTCTCCCCCTTCCTCTTCACCATCTACACCTCTCCCCCTTCCTCTTCACCATCTACACCTCTCCCCCTTCCTCTTCACCATCTACACCTCTCCCCCTTCCTCTTCACCATCTACACCTCTCCCCCTTCCTTTTCACCATCTACACCTCTCCCCCTTCCTCTTCACCATCTACACCTCTCCCCCTTCCTCTTCACCATCTACACCTCTCCCCCTTCCTCTTCACCATATACACCTCTCCCCCTTCATCTACACCTCTCCCCCTTCCTCTTCACCATCTACACCTCTCCCCCTTCCTTTTCACCATCTACACCTCTCCCCCTTCCTCTTCACCATCTACACCTCTCCCCCTTCCTCTTCACCATCTACACCTCTCCCCCTTCCTCTTCACCATCTACACCTCTCCCCCTTCCTCTTCACCATCTACACCTCTCCCCCTTCATCTACACCTCTCCCCCTTCCTCTTCACCATCTACACCTCTCCCCCTTCCTCTTCACCATCTACACCTCTCCCCCTTCCTCTTCACCATCTACACCTCTCCCCCTTCCTCTTCCCCATCTACACCTCTCCCCCTTCCTCTTCACCATCTACACCTCTCCCCCTTCCTCTTCACCATCTACACCTCTCCCCCTTCCTCGTCACCATCTACACCTGTGCTCCCCAACCTTTTTGTAAACGCTTGAAAATTTGTCCCAGGGGGGGAGTTTATTTTTATTTTTATTTATTTATTTATTTGTCCCTGATTGCACCCCTCACCTGTCCCTGGTTGCACCCCTCACCTGTCCCTGATTGCACCCCTCACCTGTCCCTGGTTGCACCCCTCACCTGTCCCTGATTGCACCCCTCACCTGTCCCTGATTGCACCCCTCACCTGTCCCTGGTTGCACCCCTCGCCTGTCCCTGGTTGCACCCCTCACCTGTCCCTGATTGCACCCCTCACCTGTCCATGATTGCACCCCTCACCTGTCCCTGATTGCACCCCTCACCTGTCCCTGGTTGCACCCCTCGCCTGTCCCTGATTGCACCCCTCACCTGTCCCTGATTGCACCCCTCGCCTGTCCCTGATTGCACCCCTCACCTGTCCCTGGTTGCACCCCTCACCTGTCCCTGATTGTACCCCTCGCCTGTCCCTGGTTGCACCCCTCACCTGTCCCTCATTGCACCCCTCACCTGTCCCTGATTGCACCCCTCACCTGTCCCTGATTGCACCCCTCACCTGTCCCTCGTTGCACCCCTCACCTGTCCCTGATTGCACCCCTCGCCTGTCCCTGGTTGCACCCCTCACCTGTCCCTGATTGCACCCCTCGCCTGTCCCTGGTTGCACCCCTCACCTGTCCCTGATTGCACCCCTCGCCTGTCCCTGGTTGCACCCCTCACCTGTCCCTGATTGCACCCCTCGCCTGTCCCTGGTTGCACCCCTCACCTGTCCCTCATTGCACCCCTCACCTGTCCCTGATTGCACCCCTCGCCTGTCCCTGGTTGCACCCCTCACCTGTCCCTCATTGCACCCCTCACCTGTCCCTGATTGCACCCCTCACCTGTCCCTGGTTGCACCCCTCACCTGTCCCTGATTGTACCCCTCGCCTGTCCCTGGTTGCACCCCTCACCTGTCCCTCATTGCACCCCTCACCTGTCCCTGATTGCACCCCTCACCTGTCCCTGATTGCACCCCTCACCTGTCCCTCATTGCACCCCTCACCTGTCCCTGATTGCACCCCTCGCCTGTCCCTGGTTGCACCCCTCACCTGTCCCTGATTGCACCCCTCACCTGTCCCTGATTGCACCCCTCACCTGTCCCTGATTGCACCCCTCACCTGTCCCTGATTGCACCCCTCGCCTGTCCCTGGTTGCACCTGGTTGCAGTTGCCAATCAGGCGGTTATTCATGCCAGCCTCGCCTGTCCCTCAAAGCTGGATGATTGATTATTGTTAGAGAGCCTGTGTTGTATACATGATTGATTATTGTTAGAGAGCCTGTGTTGTATACATGATTGATTATTGTTAGAGAGCCTGTGTTGTATACATGATTGATTATTGTTAGAGAGCCTGTGTTGTATACATGATTGATTATTGTTTGAGAGCCTGTGTTGTATACATGATTGATTATTGTTAGAGAGCCTGTGTTGTATACATGATTGATTATTGTTTGAGAGCCTGTGTTGTATACATGATTGATTATTGTTTGAGAGCCTGTGTTGTATACATGATTGATTATTGTTTGAGAGCCTGTGTTGTATACATGATTGATTATTGTTTGAGAGCCTGTGTTGTATACATGATTGATTATTGTTAGAGAGCCTGTGTTGTATACATGATTGATTATTGTTTGAGAGCCTGTGTTGTATACATGATTGATTATTGTTAGAGAGCCTGTGTTGTATACATGATTGATTATTGTTTGAGAGCCTGTGTTGTATACATGATTGATTATTGTTAGAGAGCCTGTGTTGTATACATGATTGATTATTGTTTGAGAGCCTGTGTTGTATACATGATTGATTATTGTTGGAGAGCCTGTGTTGTATACATGATTGATTATTGTTGGAGAGCCTGTGTTGTATACATGATTGATTATTGTTAGAGAGCCTGTGTTGTATACATGATTGATTATTGTTGGAGAGCCTGTGTTGTATACATGATTGATTATTGTTAGAGAGCCTGTGTTGTATACATGATTGCTTCTCCTCTGTTAAATATATTCAAATCCTCTTACCTGCATCTTGGGGTCACAAATACCGCAGCCATGCTAGTTCCCAACATACAGTTTTTAAAAAAAGACATTTTCTGAGATTTTGAATTGAATGTTTTGATGATCTGTAAGCAGCAAACATCAACATGATATTTGTGTTGCATGCTATGTCATTATTTGACGTTGACCTTGTAGATCTAAACAAACCTTGTATTGCACGCTATATTTTCTAGGTAGATGACAAAGTTTATTACTTTTTCAAAATGTTACATTCTTGTATAATTTCCACGTTTTATTTTGATAAATTCTACAGAAAATATTTTTTTAATTTTATTTTTAAAAGTTTTTTCTATGCTGTGTGCCTTGTAAGACCTCACTGTTGGCTTTGTAGGTCACGTTAGCTCCAAACTGAACAACAATTGATGCTAATCCATCCTTTTCTTATTGTTTTATCCAAATAAACATTGATAGGAGAACTGATAAGGAACCGAATCGTTGAGCAGAATCAAAAGTGGAATCGGAACCAAACAGATTTTATCGATTCACATCTCTACACAAAATATTGTGACACAAAATATAACACAAATAATTGTGACACGGAATATAGTGACACAACAAATTGTGACATGAAACATCATAACACAAAACATGGTAACATAAAATATTATGAATGAAATGCCTTCCGCTCGATTGTAGCTGAGATAGGCTCCAGCGCCCCACGCGACTCCCAAGGGAATAAGCGGTAGAAAATGGATGGAAGGATGGACATTGAAACACAAAACATTGTGTTTTCAACAAATGTGACATCGTAACACAAAACATCTAACAGGAAACATTGTGACAAAGAAAATGCTGTGACATGAAATGTCACAACACAAAACCTTTGTAGACCAAACATGGGAACACAAAACCTTTGTAGACCAAACATGGGAACACAAAACCTTTGTAGACCAAACATGGGAACACAAAACCTTTGTAGACCAAACATGGGAACACAAAACCTTTGTAGACCAAACATGGGAACACAAAACCTTTGTAGACCAAACATGGGAACACAAAACCTTTGTAGACCAAACATGGGAACACAAAACATTGTCACAACAAACATCAGAAAACACAATTCAACACAAAACAAGGACACACATAAGTTACTGCAAAAGGTGGTAACACAACATGGTGGTGTGTGTAGAGCTGGAGATGGCTGACGTGTCGGAGGTTCCATCCCACTAAATGTGTGCTCAGGTGATCTTATGTGAAACATCACATGACCCTACATGATCCCACATGATCCTACATGATCCTCCATGATCCTACATGATCCCACATGATCCTACATGATCCTACATGATCCCACATGATCCCACATGATCCTACATGATCCTCCATGATCCTACATGATCCCACTTGACCCTACATGATCCTACATGATCCCACATGATCCTACATGATCCTACATGATCCTACATGATCCCACATGATCCCACATGATCCCACATGATCCTACATGATCCCACATGATCCCACATGATCCCACATGATCCCACATGATCCCACATGATCCTACATGATCCCACATGATCCCACATGATCATACATGATCCCACATGATCCCACATGACCCTACATGATCCTACATGATCCCACATGATCCCACATGATCCTACATGATCCCACATGACCCTACATGATCCTACATGATCCCACATGATTCTACATGATCCCACATGATCCCACATGATCCTACATGATCCCACATGACCCTACATGATCCTACATGATCCCACATGATCCTACATGATCCCACATGATTCTACATGATCCCACATGATCCTACATGATCCCACATGATCCCACATGATCCCACATGATCCTACATGATCCTACATGATCCCACATGATCCTACATGATCCCACATGATCCCACATGACCCTACATGATCCTACATGATCCCACATGATTCTACATGATCCCACATGATCCCACATGATCCTACATGATCCCACATGATCCTACATGATCCTACATGATCCCACATGATTCTACATGATCCCACATGATCCTACATGATCCCACATGATCCCACATGATCCTACATGATCCTACATGATCCTACATGATCCCACATGATCCTACATGATCCCACATGATCCCACATGATCCTACATGATCCTACATGATCCTAAATGATCCTACATGATCCCACATGATCCTACATGATCCTACATGATCCCACAGGATCCTACATGATCCCACATGATCCCACATGACCCTACATGATCCTACATGATCCTAAATGATCCTACATGATCCCACATGATCCTACATGATCCCACATGATCCTACATGATCCCACATGATACTAAATGATCCTACATGATCCCACATGATCCTACATGATCCCACATGATCCTACATGATCCCACATGATCCTACATGATCCCACATGATCCCACATGACCCTACATGATCCTAAATGATCCTACATGATCCCACATGATCCTACATGATCCCACATCATCCTACATGATCCCACATGATACTAAATGATCCTACATGATCCCACATGATCCTACATGATCCTAAATGATCCTACAAGCTCATAAGATGGCATGTAGCAGAATAAATCACATGTATAAATATTGGACAAAACCACACATAATAATAATAATTATACTGTATTTTCCGGACTATAAGGCGCACCTAAAGTCCTTTGTTTTTCTCCAAACTCGACAGTGCGCCTCGTAGCCTGGTGCACCTAATGTAAGGAATACGTTTGGTGGAACTTACCCACCTGGAAGCTATTTTATTTGGTACATGGTGTATTGGTGTACCCCGCCTTCCGCCCGAATGCAGCTGAGATAGGCTCCAGCACCCCCCGCCACCCCGAAAGGGACAAGCTGTAGAAAATGGATGGGATGGATGGACATGGTGTAATGATAAGTGTGACCAGTAGATGGCAGTCAAACATAAGAGATATGTGTAGACTGCAATATGTTGGCAATATGACTCAAGTAAACAACACCAACATTTGATATGTTCCATTGAAAATATAGAACATTACACACGGCGCTCAAACATCCATCAAAATGTTTGAGTAGGACTTTGGTAAGCTATGAAGCCACACCACTTGAAGGATTGTCGGCGAAATAAATATAGGAGTTGGGAGAGTGGCCGTGCCAGCAACCTGAGAGTTCCTGGTTCAATCCCCACCTTCTACCAACCTAGTCACGTCTGTTGTGTCCTTGAGCAAGACACTTCACCCTTGCTCCTGATGGGTGGTGGTTAGGGCCTTGCATGGCATTCAGTGTGTGAATGTGGAAATAGTGTCAAAGCGCTTTGAGTACCTTGAAGGTAGAAAAGTATAACCCATGTAGCATATATTATGCTGTGTGTAGAAGGTAAGACATTATCTATCATTTTGTTTCACAATATTATGCAAAAGCAACTTTTCTTACTTTCTGGTACCTGCTGATCTGTATTTGGGATCTGCATAAATCCTGAAAAATTGTGCGCATCCACCTTTGTAGTCGGTGTCGACACCGTAGTGATAATCTTCTTCTTTTTCTCTATCTTCTTGTTATGTGACATTCATGTTGTCATTTCTAATATAAAGTAGTGTCAAGTTCTTACTTATATGTGTCAGTAAACTCACCATGAAAGCACTAAAACATACCGGTGTAGTGACTTTACATTATTCACCCAAGGAACTTGACTTATTAGAGAGTTCCAGTCCTGGGACACATTTCGGGTGTTGTTGTTGCACTAGTGAGCCCCGGATGAGGAGATGCTGCTCCGTTATTGATTGAAGTGAAGTGTGAATGTCATTAAAACAGTTAGCGCCATCTTTTGACACTTCTTCCACTCCCGTCCTTGCACGCTACACCGCTACAACAAAGATGACGCTGTCCAAGTGGAGGCACGTAGATAAGATCTGAAGAGACTGTCAGAAAGTGAGTTGAAGATGATAAGTAAAACATCATCTATGCAACATTTTGAAGCAGCATTACATGTTATGTAGACCACAAGGAAGTCTTTTACCTTTAGAAAATAATCATAATAATAATATGACTCCTTTAATGCGCCTTATAATCCGGTGTGCCTAATATATGAACAAAAATACACCATTCATTGGCAGTGGGCCTTATATTCCGGTGTAAATAGGGTAATAATGAAGTTAAAGAAAGTGAGGATGTAGTAGAATTTCTGACCTTTGACCTATATTGCATGTCTATCAAGAATGTACGCTCATTTAATTTCTCTTCTATTCTGTGCCAGTGGGACAAAGGTGAATATGGAGTTGTGCCAACCTGTCTACAGAATGTTTAGAATTTCCAAATATGACTAAGAGATACAAGGTTGTTTTGGAACAGACAAAACCAGAACAAAACAATCATGACGCATTAGATAACAAACAATGACGCACAAGAGACATATAAAAAATGGCAGAAGACCGGAACTCGACAGTGATTTTGGCTTGTGTGTGTCTTGTTTACTCCGGAGTAACATGTGGTCTGTCTGCACGGCCAACTTCATTCAACCTGCTCTTCTGATAATGGGTAAATACATGTGTTGTACTAAACTACTTTTGTTGCCTGTTTAAGCTTCGGACAATCCACTACAAGGACAAACATTGTAATGATCCTGCAGGAGTTTATGTTCATGTTTTAGCAAGACAAAATAAAGTTGACCTCTGACTCAGGCTGCAACTCCAACATAAACTTTGCAGGCTTGACTCAAATCTTTGCTTTCTTCTCACTTCTCACTCACCTGGATCCTGCACCTGCCTGGTCCTGGTGGGTATTTCTCCTTTGTGGCCAGAAGGTTTGTTGTCAGGACGCACAAAACATCTACTCTTCTTCTTCCTGCTGTGACAGGACATGCAGAGAAGATGGATGAGTCCCAGCAGTCCTTCCTGTCCACTGAGAGGGACTCCAGCCAGCAGTCCTTCCTGTCCACTGAGAGGGACTCCAGCCAGCAGTCCGCCATGTCAGCAGAAAGCAGGAAGAGTCACCGAGGCATCAAGAAACTGTGGGGCTTGTAAGTCCTGGTCCTGATGGCAGTCCTCCATCTTTCAGTCCCTCCAGGATATTTCCTTCTTGCAATCACAGCAACTCACTCCAATTCAACCAACTTTATTGAATGCCTGCAACTTCCCCGCATATTTCAGCCCATAAACAATTCAATTAGTCTCTGAGTGACACTCAAACATCAACAGAAAAGCCTGCAAAATCCTGGGAGGATTTAAGGTCAACTTTTTTACCTTTTGTTGTCTTTGTCTCGTCTTCAGCATCCGTCGCAGTCAGTCAGGTAGTCCGGTCCAGGTCCATGACCCCAACCTTGGAGACTTTAAGCGGGGAAACATCAGAGCCAGCGCTGGACCAAGACTGGCACCTTCAGTTAATATGCGGTATGTGTATATATATATATATATATATATATATATATATATATATATATATATATATATATATATATATATATATATATATATATATATATATATATTGTATGTCCCACTAACTTATCCAATCCACTTTATTTATACAGCAGGTTTAAAAAACAACAATAGAAGTTTGCCAAAGTGCTGAGTCAGTACTATCAAACATTTGACTATTAAGAAGAATAAATACATAAATTACATCAGAGAAAATAAAAAAGAGTGAAACCACACAACTGTCATGCTGGTTTAAAAGCCAAAGAGTGAAAATATGTTTTAAGATGTGACTTAAAAGTCATTAAAGAGGGAATTGTCCAAATAGTAAGAGGGATTTTGTTCCAAAGTTTTGGTGCCCCAGCAGAAAATGCACCATCACCTCTGGATTGTAATGCACCATCACCTCTGGATTGTAAAGGACAAGAAGAAACTGATCAGCTGACCTTGTGAGGGTGTTTTAAGATGTGGTGTGAGGGTGTACACTTTGCAAATGTCCGACATATCTTGTGGTGCTAATATTACCCTTAAGAGATTTGAAAAGTCAAATGAACTTAGAAGTACAAATCATGAAACATAATGTACACATCATGATATACATGAAACATAATGATATACATGAAACATAATGATGTACATGAAACATAATGATATACATGAAACATAATGATATACATGAAACATAATGATGTACATGAAACATAATGATATACATGAAACATAATGTACACATCATGATATACATGAAACATAATGATATACATGAAACATAATGATATACATGAAACATAATGATATACATGAAACATAATGATGTACATGAAACATAATGATATACATGAAACATAATGTACACATCATGATATACATGAAACATAATGATATACATGAAACATAATGATATACATGAAACATAATGATATACATGAAACATAATGATGTACATGAAACATAATGATATACATGAAACAATGATATACATGAAACATAATGATGTACATGAAACATAATGTACTCATCATGATATACATGAAACATAATGTACACATAATGATATACATGAAACATAATGATGTACATGAAACATAATGTACTCATCATGATATACATGAAACATAATGTACACATAATGATATATATGAAACATAATGTACTCATCATGATATTACAAAGTGTTTAGAAAGTGTTGAAAAGCAGCAGCAGAAAAAAAGACAGAAATGTTTAGCAATAATTGAAGAATAAAAATATGATTGATGTATTTATTTATTGTTCAGAGACTTGAAGGTTCCTTTTTCCAAGTGGAGCTCAGAGCAGACGTGTGATTGGCTGGAAGATATTGGACTGAGTCAGTACGTCACGCTCGCTCGCCATTGGATCACCTCTGCTCAAACTCTACTGGCAGCCACGCCACATGAGCTGCACAAGGTACACACACACACACACACACACACACACACACACACACACACACACACACACACACACACACACATGTGCACAGCCAGTGTCACAGTCATCTTTGTCAAGCATGTTAATAGTTGTACTTCTACATGTCTCACCTGTCTTACTGCTGCCTGTCTACTTGTCATTTAGTAACACCTGTCTTACTGCTGCCTGTCTACTTGTCATTTAGTAACACCTGTCTTACTGCTGCCTGTCTACTTGTCATTTAGTAACACCTGTCTTACTGCTGCCTGTCTACTTGTCATTTAGTAACACCTGTCTTACTGCTGCCTGTCTACTTGTCATTTAGTAACACCTGTCTTACTGCTGCCTGTCTACTTGTCATTTAGTAACACCTGTCTTACTGCTGCCTGTCTACTTGTCATTTAGTAACACCTGTCTTACTGCTGCCTGTCTACTTGTCATTTAGTAACACCTGTCTTACTGCTGCCTGTCTACTTGTCATTTAGTAACACCTGTCTTACTGCTGCCTGTCTACTTGTCATTTAGTAACACCTGTCTTACTGCTGCCTGTCTACTTGTCATTTAGTAACACCTGTCTTACTGCTGCCTGTCTACTTGTCATTTAGTAACACCTGTCTCTTTACTTCTAGCTTCTTTTAGTTCCGCCTTCAACAAGTCTTCTTCTGTTGTGTGACTTTGTTTGGAATGATTGTTGATGTTGAGTGGGAGTAGATGCAGTCATATGGAACAGCTGACTGAGAGTCCAAACATGTCCTCCCCTTCTTGGTTTTTCTAGGAAATGGGGATGAAGAATCCATTGCATAGGAAGAAACTCCAGCTGGCCATGAAGGCTTTGACTAGCAAGCAGCACGAGAAGTCTGCTGAGTTGGATTACATCTGGGTCACTCGTATGTATTCCAACACTAAATATGACACCATGAAGCCAGCAGTAACAGCAAAGTAGAAAAGTACAAAAGCAGTGAAGTTGTCACGTTGTGTAAATGCTAAATAAAAAGAGAATACAACAAATCCTTTTCAACTTATATTCAATTGAATAGACTGCAAAGACAAGATATTTCATGTTCACACTGACAAACTTTCTTATTTTTTGCAAATATTAGCTCATTTGGAATTTGATGCCTGCAACATGTTTCAAAAAAGCTGGCACAAGTGGCAAAAAAGAGTGATAAAGTTGAGGAATGCTCATCAAACACTTATTTGGAACATCCCACAGGTGAACAGGCTAATTGGGAACAGGTGGGTGCCATGATTGGGTATAAAAGCAGCTTCCATGAAATGCTCAGTCATTCACAAACAAGGATGGGGCGAGGGTCACCACTTTGTCAACAAATGCCTGAGCAAATTGTTGAACAGTTTAAGAACAACCTTTCTCAAGCAGCTATTGCAAGGAATTGAGGGATTTCACCATCTACGCTCCGTAATATCATCAAAAGGTTCAGAGGATCTGGAGAAATCACTGCACGTAAGCCATGATATTACACACCTTGGATCCCTCAGGCGCTACTGCATCAAAAAGCCACATCAGTGTGTAAAGGATATCACCACATGGGCTCAGGAACACTTCAGAAACCCACTGTCAGTAACTACAGTTGGTCGCTACATCTGTGAGTGCAAGTTAAAACTCTACTATGTAAAGCCAAAGCCATTTATCAACAACACCCAGGAAAAAACCAAGTGGCCAAGACATGGGTAACTTACACATCTGTGAAGGCACCATTAATGCTGAAAGGTACATACAGCTTTTGGAGCAACATATGTTGTTATCATGGACGCCCCTGCTTATTTCAGCAAGACAATGCCAAGCCACGTGTTACATCAACGTGGCTTCATAGTAAAAGAGTGCGGGTACTAGACTGGCCTGCCTGTAGTCCAGACATAGAAAATGTGTGGCGTCTAAAATATGAGAAGGGAGACTGTTGAACAACTTAAGCTGTACATCAAGCAAGAATGGTAAAGAATTCCACTTCAAAAATGTGTCTCCTCACTTCCCAAACCTTTACTGAGTGTTGTTAAAAGGAAAGGCCATGTAACACAGTGGTGAACATGCCCTTTTTTGCAATGTGTTGCTGACATTACATTCTAACTTCATGATTTGCAAAAAATAAAATGAAGTTTGTCAGTGTGAACATGAAATATCTTGTCTTTGCAGTCTATTCTATTGAATATAAGTTGAAAAGGATTTGTTGTATTCTCTTTTTATTTAGCATTTACACAACGTGACAACTTCACTGCTTTTGTACTTTGTACTTGTAACATGTGACGTTCCAAAGGATGGCTGGATGACATCGGACTGCCTCAGTATAAAGATCAATTTAGTGAAGCAAGAGTGGATGGACACATGCTGCAATACCTCACTGTGGTGAGACACACAACACTACACAATCTCTTGTGCAGTGTAGTTACACAACATGACATGAAGTGGTGTGGTGTACTTACACAACATGACATGAAGTGGTGTGGTGTACTTACACAACATGACATGAAGTGGTGTGGTGTAGTTACACAACATGACATGAAGTGGTGTGGTGTAGTTACACAACATGAAATGAAGTGGTGTGGTGAGACACACAACACTACACAATCTCTTGTGCGGTGTAGTTACACAACATGACATGAAGTGGTGTGGTGTACTTACACAACATGACATGAAGTGGCGTGGTGTAGTTACACAACATGACATGAAGTGGTGTGGTGTAGTTACACAACATGACATGAAGTGGTGTGGTGTAGTTACACAACATGAAATGAAGTGGTGCGGTGTAGTTACACAACATGACATGAAGTGGTGTGGTGTAGTTACACAACATGACATGAAGTGGTGTGGTGTAGTTACACAACATGACATGAAGTGGTGTGGTGTAGTTACACAACATGACATGAAGTGGTGTGGTGTACTTACACAACTTGACATGAAGTGGTGTGGTGTAGTTACACAACATGACATGTGTTGTGTGGTGTAGTTACACAACATGACATGAAGTGGTGTGGTGTACTTACACAACATGACATGAAGTTGTGTGGTGTACTTACACAACTTGACATGAAGTGGTGTGGTGTAGTTACACAACATGACATGTGTTGTGTGGTGTAGTTACACAACATGACATGAAGTGGTGTGGTGTAGTTACACAACATGACATGAAGTGGTGTGGTGTAGTTACACAACATGACATGAAGTGGTGTGGTGTAGTTACACAACATGACATGAAGTGGTGTGGTGTAGTTACACAACATGACATGAAGTGGTGTGGTGTACTTACACAACTTGACATGAAGTGGTGTGGTGTAGTTACACAACATGACATGTGTTGTGTGGTGTAGTTACACAACATGACATGAAGTGGTGTGGTGTACTTACACAACATGACATGAAGTTGTGTGGTGTACTTACACAACTTGACATGAAGTGGTGTGGTGTAGTTACACAACATGACATGTGTTGTGTGGTGTAGTTACACAACATGACATGAAGTGGTGTGGTGTAGTTACACAACATGACGTGTGTTGTGTGGTGTAGTTACACAACATGACATGAAGTGGTGTGGTGTAGTTACACAACATGACATGAAGTGGTGTGGTGTAGTTACACAACATGACATGTGTTGTGTGGTGTAGTTACACAACATGACATGAGTTGTGTGGTGTAGTTACACAACATGACATGTGTTGTGTGGTGTAGTTACACAACATGACATGAAGTGGTGTGGTGTAGTTACACAACATGATATGTGTTGTGTGGTGTAGTTACACAACATGACATGAAGTGGTGTGGTGTAGTTACACAACATGACATGTGTTGTGTGGTGTAGTTACACAACATGACATGAAGTGGTGTGTTGTAGTTACACAACATGACATGTGTTGTGTGGTGTAGTTACACAACATGACATGAGTTGTGTGTTGTAGTTACACAACATGACATGTGTTGTGTGTTGTAGTTACACAACATGACATGTGTTGTGTGGTGTAGTTACACAACATGAAATGAAGTGGTGTGGTGTAGTTACACAACATGACATGTGTTGTGTGTTGTAGTTACACAACATGACATGAAGTGGTGTGGTGTAGTTACACAACATGACATGTGTTGTGTGGTGTAGTTACACAACATGACATGAAGTGGTGTGATGTAATTACACAACATGACATGTGTTGTGTGGTGTAGTTACACAACATGACATGTGTTGTGTGGTGTAGTTACACAACATGACATGAAGTGGTGTGGTGTAGTTACACAACATGACATGTGTTGTGTGGTGTAGTTACACAACATGACATGAGTTGTGTGGTGTAGTTACACAACATGACATGTGTTGTGTGTTGTAGTTACACAACATGACATGAAGTGGTGTGGTGTAGTTACACAACATGACATGAAGTGGTGTGTTGTAGTTACACAACATGACATGAGTTGTGTGTTCAGAATGATCTGCACGTCCTGAAAGTGAGCAGCCAGCTGCATCATGTGAGCATCAAGTGTGCCATCCATGTTCTGCACCTGCACAAGTTCCACCCCTTGTGTCTGAAGCGCCGACCCAGCAGCGAGGTCAGTGTTTAATATTCTTGCCTGTATGACATTGTGCCATGTTGAGTGACCCCAGGAGGCAGAGACCAAAGACACGTGCAGGCAAAACAAGTCTTTCAGGATTAGCACAGATTGATGCTGGCAAGAAGGCCAGCTGTTGTGCTAAAGTGCTAACTTGTCCTGGGCGAGGTTCAACGGGGGCCTGGTTGGTGTCATCTGGATGGTCCAGGTGAGCCAGGTGACACCTGGACGTACATGCACACAGGTTGATGTCATCTGGATGGTCCAGGTGAGCCAGGTGACACCTGGACGTACATGCACACAGGTTGATGTCATCTGGATGGTCCAGGTGAGCCAGGGTCAGCCAGGTGACACCTGGACGTACATGCACACAGGTTGATGTCATCTGGATGGTCCAGGTGAGCCAGGAACTTTAGTTATTAGAGAGTTCCGGTCACGGGACACATTCCGGGTGTTGTTGTTGCACTAGTGAGCCACGGATGAGGAGATGCTGCTCCATTATTGATTGAAGTAAAGTGTGAATGTCATTAAAACAGTTAGCGCCATCTTTTGACACTTCTTCCACTCCCGTCCTTGCACGCTACACCAAAGATGACGCTGTCCAAGTGGAGGCATGTAGATAAGAGCGTCCACAAAAGGGTGCATCCTGAAGAGACTGTCAGAAAGTGAGTTGAAGAAGAAGCAGCATCACATGTTGTGTAGACCACAAGGAAGTCTTTTACATTCAGAAAATAATCATAATAATATGACTTATAATCCAGTGTGCCTTTTATATGAAAAAAGATCAAAAATAGACTATTGATCGGCAGTGAGCCTTATAATCCGGTGCGCCCTCCGGTCTGGAAAATAGTGTACTCTGGGAGTTAAAGAAAGTATATTTGATAGAAGAGAGACTGAAGCATCGCATTGAGGAATTTCTGCGGACTCACAGCAACTAAACATGAATGTAAGCTTGCAGTGCATCAGCACCTTGTCAAGAAGGATGAAAGTCCAGCACAAAATCCTGGAGGAACAAACTTTAGTAGAGGATCCCTCCCAACCTTCCAGACCTGTAACGGAAAGGAAGATCCCTCCCAACCTTCCAGACCTGTAACGGAAAGGAAGATCCCTCCCAACCTTCCAGACCTGTAACGGAAAGGAAGATCCCTCCCAACCTTCCAGACCTGTGACGGAAAGGAAGATCCCTCCCAACCTTCCAGACCTGTAACGGAAAGGAAGATCCCTCCCAACCTTCCAGACCTGTAACGGAAAGGAAGATCCTCCCAACCTTCCAGACCTGTAACGGAAAGGAAGATCCCTCCCAACCTTCCAGACCTGTAACGGAAAGGAAGATCCCTCCCAACCTTCCAGACCTGTAACGGAAAGGAAGATCCCTCCCAACCTTCCAGACCTGTAACGGAAAGGAAGATCCCTCCCAACCTTCCAGACCTGTAACAGAAAGGAAGATTCCTCCCAACCTTCCAGACCTGTAACGGAAAGGAAGATCCCTCCCAACCTTCCAGACCTGTAACAGAAAGGAAGATCCCTCCCAACCTTCCAGACCTGTAACGGAAAGGAAGATCCCTCCCAACCTTCCAGACCTGTAACAGAAAGGAAGATCCCTCCCAACCTTCCAGACCTGTAACAGAAAGGAAGATCCCTCCCAACCTTCCAGACCTGTAACGGAAAGGAAGATCCCTCCCAACCTTCCAGACCTGTAACAGAAAGGAAGATCCCTCCCAACCTTCCAGACCTGTAACGGAAAGGAAGATCCCTCCGAACCTTCCAGACCTGTAACGGAAAGGAAGATCCCTCCCAACCTTCCAGACCTGTAACAGAAAGGAAGATCCCTCCCAACCTTCCAGACCTGTAACGGAAAGGAAGATCCCTCCCAACCTTCCAGACCTGTAACGGAAAGGAAGATCCCTCCCAACTTTCCAGACCTGTAACGGAAAGGAAGATCCCTCCCAACCTTCCAGACCTGTAACAGAAAGGAAGATCCCTCCCAACCTTCCAGACCTGTAACAGAAAGGAAGATCCCTCCCAACCTTCCAGACCTGTAACAGAAAGGAAGATCCCTCCCAACCTTCCAGACCTGTAACAGAAAGGAAGATCCCTCCCAACCTTCCAGACCTGTAACAGAAAGGAAGATCCCTCCCAACCTTCCAGACCTGTAACGGAAAGGAAGATCCCTCCCAACCTTCCAGACCTGTAACAGAAAGGAAGATCCCTCCCAACCTTCCAGACCTGTAACGGAAAGGAAGATCCCTCCCAACCTTCCAGACCTGTAACGGAAAGGAAGATCCCTCCCAACTTTCCAGACCTGTAACGGAAAGGAAGATCCCTCCCAACCTTCCAGACCTGTAACAGAAAGGAAGATCCCTCCCAACCTTCCAGACCTGTAACAGAAAGGAAGATCCCTCCCAACCTTCCAGACCTGTAACGGAAAGGAAGATCCCTCCCAACCTTCCAGACCTGTAACAGAAAGGAAGATCCCTCCCAACCTTCCAGACCTGTAACGGAAAGGAAGATCCCTCCCAACCTTCCAGACCTGTAACGGAAAGGAAGATCCCTCCCAACTTTCCAGACCTGTAACGGAAAGGAAGATCCCTCCCAACCTTCCAGACCTGTAACAGAAAGGAAGATCCCTCCCAACCTTCCAGACCTGTAACAGAAAGGAAGATCCCTCCCAACCTTCCAGACCTGTAACAGAAAGGAAGATCCCTCCCAACCTTCCAGACCTGTAACAGAAAGGAAGATCCCTCCCAACCTTCCAGACCTGTAACGGAAAGGAAGATCCCTCCCAACCTTCCAGACCTGTAACAGAAATGAAGCTTCCCGTGAACACGAAGAGTCCTGCTGCTGCAGACCAGGAGCTGTTAATGCTGACTTCAGCACAAACTACACACATCATTTACCACAACAGAAAAGAGGAAAAAGGTGCTAGAAAAGTTATTACCCAAACTTTTTTTAGGAGGCAACAGAGATCAAGCACCTCATTCAAGGAGACAGCCCACAAAACCATAGAAGAAGACCTCTGGAGTCAAAATGGAGGGCAATAGCTAAGTTGCAAGCTGAATCACAAATGTATTATTTTTATTGTAATGCTTACAATATTTCATGTTTTCATCAGTAATTCATCCATAAATGTGCAACCAAGTCAATATTGATGCTGAATACAAAGTTGATGGTACTAAAGTCAATATTGATGCTGAATACAAAGTTGATGGTACTAAAGTCAATATTGATGCTGAATACAAAGTTGATGGTACTAAAGTCAATATTGATGCTGAATACAAAGTTGATGGTACTAAAGTCAATAATCAATCAATCAATCAATCAATGTTTATTTATATAGCCCTAAATCACAAGTGTCTCAAAGGGCTGTACAAGCCACAACGACATCCTCGGTACAGAGCCCACATACGGGCAAGGAAAAACTCACCCCAGTGGGACGTCGGTGAATGACTATGAGAAACCTTGGAGAGGACCGCATATGTGGGTAACCCCCCCCCTCTAGGGGAGACCGAAAGCAACGGATGTCGAGTGGGTCTGACATAACATTGTGAAAGTCCAGTCCACAGTGGATCCAACACATCAGCGGGAGTCCAGTCCACAGCGGGGCCAACAGGAAACCATCCCGAGCGGAGACGGGTCAGCAGCGCAGAGATGTCCCCAACCGATGCACAGGCTAGTGGTCCACCCGGGGTCCCGGCTCTGGACAGCCAGCACTTCATCCATGGCCACCGGACCTATGCAACTCCCCCTCGCAAGGGACAGGGGAGAAGAGGAGAGAAGAAAAGAAACGGCAGATCAACTGGTCTAAAAAAGGGGGGGTCTATTTAAAGGCTAGATTATACAAATGAGTTTTAAGATGGGACTTAAATGCTTCTACTGAGGTAGCATCTCTAACTGTTACCGGGAGGGCATTCCAGAGTACTGGAGCCCGAATAGAAAACGCTCTATAGCCCGCAGACTTTTTTTTGGCTCTGGGAATCACTAATAAGCCGGAGTTCTTTGAACGCAGATTTCTTGTCGGGACATATGGTACAATACAATCGGCGAGATAGGCTGGAGCTAAACCGTGTAATATTTTATACGTAAGTAGTAAAACCTTAAAGTCGCATCTTAAGTGCACAGGAAGCCAGTGCAAGTGAGCCAGTATAGGTATATATATATATATATATGTATATAAAGGTATATACAGTATAGGCGTAATATGATCAAACTTTCTTGTTTTTGTCAAAAGCCTTGCAGCCGCATTTTGTACCAACTGTAATCTTTTAATGCTAGACATAGGGAGGCCCGAAAATAATACGTTACAGTAATCGAGACGAGACGTAACGAACGCATGAATAATGATCTCAGCGTCGCTAGTGGACAAGATGGAACGAATTTTAGCGATATTACGGAGATGAAAGAAGGCCGTTTTAGTAACACTCTTAATGTGTGACTCAAACGAGAGAGTTGGGTGGAAGATAATACCCAGATTCTTTACCGAGTCTCCTTGTTTAATTGTTTGGTTGTCAAATGTTAAGGTGGTATTATTAAATAGATGTTGGTGTCTAGCAGGACCGATAATCAGCATTTCCGTTTTCTTAGCGTTGAGTTGCAAAAAGTTAGCGGACATCCATTGTTTAATTTCATTAAGACACGCCTCCAGCTGACTACAGTCCGGCGTGTTGGTCAGCTTTAGGGGCATGTAGAGTTGAGTGTCATCAGCATAACAGTGAAAGCTAACACCGTACTTGCGTATGATGTCACCCAGCGGCAGCATGTAAATACTAAAGAGTGCAGGGCCAAGAACCGAACCCTGGGGAACTCCGCACGTTACCTTGACATAGTCCGAGGTCACATTGTTATGGGAGACGCACTGCATCCTGTCAGTAAGATAAGAGTTAAACCAAGACAAGGCTAAGTCTGACATACCAATACGTGTTTTGATACGCTCTAATAAAATATTATGATCGACGGTATCGAAAGCGGCGCTAAGATCAAGAAGCAGCAACATAGATGACGCATCAGAATCCATCGTTAGCAATAGATCATTAGTCATTTTTGCGAGGGCTGTCTCCGTAGAGTGATTTGCCCTGAAACCGGATTGAAAAGGTTCACAGAGATTGTTAGTCACTAAGTGTTCATTTAGCTGCTGTGCAACAGTTTTTTCGAGAATTTTGGAAATAAACGGAAGGTGGGAGACCGGTCGGTAGTTTACCATGAGGTCAGGATCGAGGTTAGGTCTTTTGAGCAGAGGATGAATAACCGCTTTTTTGAATGCTAGGGGAACAGTGCCGGAGGAAAGTGATAAGTTTATAATATTTAACACTGATGGACCTAATAATACAAACAGTTCCTTGATAAGTTTCCCAGGAAGTGGGTCAAGTAAACATGTTGTTTGTTTTATCCCACTTACACGCTGTAATAATTCCTCTAATGTTATTTCATCAAAAATAGAGAGACTATTTTGGAGGGCAGTGTCCGTCGTATATACAGTCGTATTTGTGTTAATAGAGCCCAGTTGTAGCTGGGATGCGTTGTCTTTAATCTCCTTTCTAATGAGTTCAATTTTCTTATTAAAGAAATTCATAAAATCATCTGCCGAGTGGGTGGAGCTACTGGGAGGAGTCCCTTGTTGGGTTAGCGATGCTACTGTACTAAACAGAAATTTAGGATCGTTTTTGTTGAGGCGGATGAGATTTGAGTAGTATTTAGCTTTAGCTAAGGTAAGCATGCGTTTATAAGTTATTAAACTATCACTCCATGCTTGATGGAAAACCTCAAGTTTAGTCGCGCGCCATTTGCGTTCCAGTTTTCTACATGATAATTTATGAGCTCTAATTTCTTCTGTAAACCATGGGGTGCGCCTTTTAGGGGCCCTTTTTTGCTTTAGCGGTGCTATACTATCAATAATTTCGCGCAAGGCATCGTCAAAGTTGTTAGTGAGTTTATCAATAGAGCCGACATAATTTGGGAATGGTGCTATTACCGAAGGCAGTAGGTCAGCAAGAGTCATCGTTGTGGCAGCATTAATGTTGCGGCCGCTATAGCAGTTATTATTATTATTAGCTTGTTGACAAAGAGTCAAAACTTCAAATTTTATAAGGTAATGATCGGACATTACTTTAGTATATGGAAGTATCATAACTTTGGAGGTGGTGACACCCCTGACAAGCACTAGATCTATTGTATTACCGTTGCGATGCGTGGGTTCATGTATTATTTGTGTAAGACCACAGCTATCAATTATGGTTTGGAGCGCCACGCACTGAGGGTCCGATGGGGTATTCATATGGATATTAAAGTCCCCCATTATGATTATATTGTCGGCGTGCGTCACTAGATCAGCAACGAACTCTGAGAATTCACTGATAAAGTCCGAATAGGGCCCAGGGGGGCGGTAGATAACAGCCAGGTCGAGAGGTAGCGGTGTGACAGACCTCATAGTAAGCACCTCAAACGATTTATATTTATTATTTAGGTTAGGGGTAAGGTTGAAATTTTCATTGTATATTAGTGCGACACCCCCTCCCCTTTTAAGAGGGCGGGCAACATGCGCATTCGTATAGTTAGGAGGAGATGCCTCATTGAGCGCAAAAAATTCGTCCGGTTTGAGCCAGGTTTCGCTAAGACCAATGACGTTAAGATTGTTGTCTCTAATGACCTCATTAACCAATAACGCCTTGGGAGACAATGATCTTATGTTTAAAAAGCCCATATTATAGGTATTGGGCTGTTTTGACGAGTTTTTGTTAAGATTATCCGTAGTGGCAATATTAACAATGTTGCGTTTATTATGCGTAGTGCACTTTAAATAGTTTCGACCATATCTAGGAATTGATATGACGGGAATTTTCCGATTGTTTGCTTGGTGCTGCAATAGACTGGACATATCATAATTTGCCACCTCAGTAGAATGCATGTCCACCTCTGACACAGACACAACAGAAAAAACATTATGTGAATTGTGTATTATTCTAAGAGAATTGCTATGCGTACATGGATTATCCAGCCTGGCGCTGGCTAGTTCTAGCTTAACTGACTCCTCACCCGGACTAACAGACATTGTAATTGCCTGTGACCGGGCTTGCTCTAGTGT